>NC_133930.1:8200000-8303370 GCF_964199755.1 Larus michahellis
GCGTTTGTGAGTTCAAGATTGAAATCGAACTAAATCTAAACATCTGCAATAGAGTTGTATTTGATACCACAGTTGTCTGCCTGGCTTTTTCTCATGAAATTTCACGTATGTTCAAAGAGAAAGAAGAATAAAAGAAACTCACAAGGTTTTATTACTCCCCCTGAAATCACAGGGGTTGATACTAATGTAAAGGTTGCAGCTTTTCTTCCAAAAATTCCTAAGAATTTTGTATGTGAAGGTTGAGTTTCAACCTAACTCTATTTTTGACCCTGAAGTTTGTATTGACATGTATGGCAGTGTTTATTAATAAAACAATAGTCCAATGGTAAACAAGTTTAATACTAGGCATGATGTTTGATATTCTGTCTTAAATTAAAAAATATGTATTCTATAATGAATACTTAATTAGGACTGCGATATGAATACAAGGACCAGAGCCCCTACTGCTGTGCAGACAAACCAGAATGAAATGAATTACTGTCATGCAGGGGGTGATATTAATGGTGTCCAGCTTTATAAATGAATCCAATTTTAAGCCACTTTAGTTGCTATCATACTGAGAGAGAGTGCAACATGCTTAACATATCATTTCTGTACTGGCAAATGGTAAGATTTAAGCTGAAAACAATTTTAACTTGCAGATGTTTTCTTGCATTAAATATTTCTAATTAGTTGCTGCTACAGCCAGACATCATTAAAAATAAATAAAATTAAAATCTTTGCTGCTTTTTTTTTTTCTTTGAAACCATATCTTAATAGATAGGCATTGATATAAACTCTGATTTTCCAAACAGATGAAATTCTGACTGATGCTTAGCATAAACCCTTATTGTTTCGCCACTTCTAACCTATCACAGTGCAGTTTTGCTTAACTGATGGTGTGTGTCATACAGGACATATCATACAATTGGTTTTGCAGCTGATCATAAGCGACCCTCAGTAAGAACCCGTGCTTACTACTTCACTCACAGAAATTTTAATATCCCCTCTTGAGGGAACAGTCATGCAAAGTCTCATACCTGTGAATAGCTTAAGTCATGTGAGTATTTCTTCACTGATTACCCAAGGATTAAGTGCATGTGCAAGCATTTGCTGGACTCAAATACATCATCAGGGTTTTGGTTTAAATGTGTATCCTAACGTCTGACTCATTTAAATCCTCCAGATTGTAGACATTATTTTCACTTGTAAAACAGGTTTTCTCACTTATATAACTGGCATTTCTCTCCACCCCTGCCAGCAAACACTCAGATAAATATATTACAAAAAGGCAATGTCAGCTTGCAGCCAGCTTGAAAACAAAATTCTTTGGGAATGGTGAACAGCTCAGACGGCTAGTAGCAGTTCAGATGAAACCATTCCCATTACAGCATAGATCAAACAGGCAAACAGGAGAGTCAAGGAAAGGAATATATTTTAAAGACTTATGGGGAGCTATTTGGAAGTACACAGTGTAGGCCTTCCTCTCTTCCCCATGAGGTCTGTGCAAATTTCACTACTGACTCTTAAGAAAAAGCAGTGTTAATACAAAACCAATTAGTTTCCAAAATCTAATGACAAGTCTTTCTGAGGTTTATCTCAGTCTCTGGTTGCCTTTTATGTTCAAGTACCCAGGTGTAGCAGGGATGGGTGGAACACTTTTCAAGCTGACTGATGGACAAGCCCTGAACTCACAGACCAGCCACCATAGTAAAATACTTTGCTCACTTTTCCTTTGCCAGAAATCTTACATTTTGAAAGAAAAAATGACAGGGTTAAATAGAAAGAGAATGGAACTTTCCAGTATTTTCTTTTCCAAGATAAAGAACTTTGTGAAATGGATGAAGATTTCTTAAGAATTTAAGAACTATAACAAAAATAATTTTGATTTTTAACATTCTTCACCTTTTTTTTTCTCTCAACAAATGTTATGACAAATAAAGTGTTGTGTTTTTTTTTTTGCCATCAGCTCTGCCTGTGAAAAAAATACCACAGAGACTGAAAAGAAGTTAATTTGTCTCAGTGGAAAAAATGAAAAAAAGATCATTTCTCTGAGCACTGGATGTTTCTCTCATCTGATTAGTAATAGGAAAGGGAGTTTGATACTTCTAGGTCAGTGATTTGAATTGAGGTTAGTTAAGTAGTGTATGTTAGACAGAAGTTCATTATTACTTTTTGTTATTAATTATGGTTTTTGGATGACTTATCTGAAATGATTAAGAGCTATATTCAAAGTCTGAATTCCACCTTTCGTCCTGTGCATAACTTCTCCTTCAGCTGTCTCTTTCAGGCATTCTGTCATTGAGGTTTAGGTCCAATTTTGGTCACCACAATATAATTCTTTCAAAGGAGACTATAGGAGTTCAGTGCCTAAATCCCACTGAAGCTTAAAGAGAAGAAAGATCTAAGCTTAAGGTTTCACGAGTCCAAAATTTCTGCCTCAGAGACATGCTGTATAACTTTGGATAAATCACTCAGGTTACTCTTCTACATTGGAAGTAACTGTGCTTGCTAATGTTGGCTAAATGTTGTGAGTTTAAATACATTAACATTTAAATACATTAACAATGCTGAAATATTTAATTATGATTGAATGGGTAAACTGAGAACATGAATTTTTTATTTTTTTTTTAAATATGAATATTACTAGACAACTCTTATAGAACAAACAGGATCAAGATTCATTTCACATAATTATAGCCACTCAGAATTTGGATACCTAAACTAAGCGGTTTGTCTTGGCTCCTTCGGTGCTGAGTGGAGAGAGACAGACGTCTCCAGGGAATGATTCATCCCATATGCCTTATATCCTATTCTTAGGATAAGTGTCTATATCTCCCTACTAACTACAGAGAAAGCCTATCTGAAATAAGATAGCTTTTAGAATTTTAAAAATAGGTAAGCTCATCCTGACCTATCGTTATTGTCCCATCCCCATAATCCCTTGCACCAAGTATATCTGACTGCAAGGAGAATAAATGCTTTCCTCTATAATCTCTATCACTCTCCAAAAGGTGACCTCTGATGTGGTAGATAAGCAGGGGAAATTAGCACTTTCATTTGTTTATTTTGTACCAGTGTGGCTGATAAAGAAGCAATATCTTCCAAAAGAAGAAAACGCATTTTTCTCTAAGCAATAATAGAAAACAGAGGACTATCACACAATATCTGGAAAAATCACACAGAGCATAGCTGTGGAACAATGACTGTTTAATCCACATTTAATTTGTGTCACCATTGTATATTGATTATCCATTATCCTCATGCAAATGGCATGACTTATCCATTGAAACAGCTGTGTATTGTTTTTAATTTTAAGTGAATTCTTTTAGTGCTCCATGAAAGGTGTCAGATTAACAGCCCCAGGGACTGAAGGCCTCTGTTTATTCACAGAACGTATTCGAGAGATAATGATGGATCCACTCAAGCAGCTGCCTCAGACGTTACTTATCTTGAGGGTTTGCTTCACTGCTTACAGGGCCAAAACATCCCCTGCACAAATGAAAACCAAGCAGGACTCATAGATGGAGAATAAAACTGTCTAAATCCCAGTCCATTCAGTAACAGCATGTTCCCATGAACTTGGGAGCTCCAGTGTGAAACTGGGGAAACAGAGGTGTAAGGAGTCTTGGAACAAGTGTAAGGGACAGCTGGATTTTGAAAATTTCTTGCAGGTCTCACTGCTTTTTAAAAAGGTGATATGTCAGAATGAGAAAAAAAAATGCAGAAAAAGGTGACAGAAACGATATGTGTTTGCAGATGGATATTGTACAGGGAAAGACTCAGTAGTTGAACTCTGAAACTTGGGAAAATGATGATTGTGTCAGGTTTCTCACAGAGGCCTGTAAAGTCATGTACAGAATGGAAAAGGGAAAGGCAACACTGTATCATTAGCCCTTAAAATACAGAAATCAGGGGACATCCAAGAGATTTTTGGACAAAAAAATTTGAAACGAAGGTAATTTTCATGTAACACACAATTAAACTGGGTTTTCCATCACTCCAGGATGTTTTTGAGGCTCCAAGTGGATTAAAAAAGGTAGTAAACAGATCCAGAAAGAACTGATCTGTGGGAGGCCATTAAATACTGCGCAATGGATGTTAGACTCAGTTCAGGAAGTGCTAACATCACGAGCTGCCAGGAGCTGTGGGAATGTATCAGCGAGAAATCATTCTATAGTTGTTTTGTCTGTCCTATTCTCTCTCTAAATCTTTTCTACCGCACTGTTTTGGAGAGATGATCCTGCTCTGGAGGATTCTGGTGTAGACAATCTTTGATCTCAGAAATCACTGCTTCATTTATGGTGATTTATCCTGGTAGGAAATTACAGATTGCATTTTCATGTCCTGACTTGTCTTCTACATCTTGATTTTCCTTCTCCATATAAATGAACTTTCTCATTGGAAAAAAAAATCACTGTCATTACAGTTCATTAAAAAGATACTGAAAGGGAGATCAGGAGAGACAAAAGTCTATTTTGTGCACCAGCACTATTTTGGGAATGATAAGGTAAAATGTAGGGAAGAGACTATTCTAGGAGATTGCTGACCCTTCTGTTCTGTGGTCATGCCTCAGTGTATGATTACCTTCCATTATGGTTTTGCTGGGATGCACAACTTTGATGGGGTTGGTGAAAGAAATCACCTTTGAACTTTCATTAATTTCAATTAGAAAAACACTGCTGATTGCAGCCTAAGTTATATTAGGCAATACATTGAGAATACAGGTTTGAAAGCGTAGATGAGGAATCTGACTGAGACAGATGCTGAAGGAAGACGCTGGAGATATTTGAAGAGAGCAGATACAGACATTCATCCTCCCCCTCTACTCTGCCTTGGTGAGGCCGCACCTAGAGTACTGTGTAAGGCAAGAAGGAGGACCCAGGGAACTACAGGCCAGTTAGTCTCACCTCTGTCCCTGGGAAGGTAATGGAGCGACTCATTCTGGATGTCGTCTCCAAACACATAGAGGAACAGGAAGTTATTGGAAGTGGTCAGCATGGATTTACCAAGGGCAAATCATGCCTGACCAATCTGATAGCTTTTTATGATGTTATAACGGGTTGGTTGGATGAGGGGAGAGCCGTAGATGTCATCTACCTTGACCTTAGCAAGGCTTTTGACACTGTCTCCCATAACATCCTCATTAGGAAGCTGAGGAAGTATGGGCTAGACGAGGTGACAGTGAGGTGGATCGAGAGCTGGCTGAGTGACAGAACTCAGAGGGTTGTGATCAGCGGCACAGAGTCCAGTTGGAGGCCTGTAACGAGTGGTGTCCCTCAGGGGTCAATACTTGGACCAATTTTGTTCCATATATTCATTAATGACCTAGATGAGGGGACAGAGTGTATCCTTAGCAAGTTTGCTGACGATACCAAGCTGGGAGGGGTGGCCGACACTCCAGAGGGCCGTGCTGCCATCCAGCGTGACCTGGACAGGCTGGAGAGCTGGGCAGAGAAGAACCTAATGAGGTTCAACAAAAGCAAGTGTAGGGTCCTGCACCTGGGAAGGAAGAATGCTAAGCACCAGTATATGTTAGGGGCGGACATGCTGGGAAGCAGCTCTGAGGAGAAGGACCTGGGGGTCCTGGTAGACAGCAAATTATCCATGAGCCAGCAGCGTGCCCTTGTCGCCAAGAAGGCCAATGGCATCCTGGGCTGCATAGGGAAGACTGTGGCCAGTAGGTCGAGGGAGGTCATTCTCCCCCTCTACTCTGCACTGGTGAGGCCACAACTGGAGTACTGTGTCCAGTTTTGGGCTCCCCAGTTCAAGAGGGACAGGGAACTACTGGAGCGAGTCCAGCGTAGGGCAACCAAGATGATTATGGGACTGGAGCACCTCCCTTATGAGGAAAGGCTGAAAGAGCTGGGACTCTTTAGCCTGGAGAAGAGAAGGTTGAGGGGGGACCTGATTAATGTTTACAAGTATCTAAAGGGTGGGTTTAAGGAGGACGGAGCCAGGCTCTTTTCAATGGTTCCCAGCGACAGGACAAGGGGCAATGGGCACAAGCTAGAACATAGGAAGTTCCGTTCAAATACACGGAAAAACTTCTTTACGGTGAGGGTGACAGAGCACTGGAACAGGCTGCCCAGGGAGGTTGTGGAGTCCCCTTCTCTGGAGATTTTCAAGACCCGCCTGGATGCAGCCCTGAGGGATGTGCTCTAGGCAATCCTGCTCTAGCGGGGGAGTTGGACTAGATGATCTCTAGAGGTCCCTTCCAACTCTGAAGATTCCGTGATTCCGTGATTCCGTGTAAAGCTCTGGGTTCCCCAGTTCCAGAAGGACAGGGAACTGCTGGAGAGGGTGCAGCAGAGAGCTATCAAAATGATTAGGGGACTGGAACATCTCTCTTATGAAGAAAGGCTGAGGGATTTGGGTCTCTTCAGTCTGGAAAAAAAGACAGGTGAGGGGGAATCTTATCAACACTTATAAATACTTCAAGGGGGAGTGTCAGGAGGATGGGGCCAGGCTCTTTTCAGTGGTGCCCAGCGACAGGACAAGAGGTAATGGGCACAAACTTGAGCATAGAAAGTTCCCTCTCAACATGAGGATGAGGGTGGCAGAGCACTGGCACAGGCTGCCCAGAGAGGTGGTGGAGTCTCCCTCTCTGGAGACATTCAAAACCCACCTAGAAGCGTTCCTGTGCAACCTGCTCTGGGTGACCCTGCTCTGGCACAGGGGTTGGACTAGATGATCTTGAGAGGTCCCTTCCAACCCTATGATTATATGATTATACGACATATTGTGTTTAGTATTACAGCTCTCATGTTCATTATTTTTAACAAATCTCTATATATGTGTGACTGTATGTGGTGTGGGGGAGAAAGTAGAAATAAGAAGCATTCTAATAAGGAAAGGATAGGAGGGATTTTTGTATCATCAGCCCACTTAAGTTTATTTTCAGGTTCTTTCCAAACTAAGAGCTTGCCTAAGGAGGTAGGACAATAGGTTCTCCTTTTCAGGCAAGAAGAGCAGCAAGAGAGGGGAAGAGGCTGTTTCCATAACTCCGCACATAATTGGCAGAATTTCTGATGTCTTTCCAAGGCAACAGAGGCCGCAGGAGTCCAAGTGGGATGCCTGAGGTGACACTTGATATTTTCTTCTGTTCTGTACCCTGAACACATCATGATCTTTTCAAGTAAAATTAGGTTTTCCAGCCCCACACAATCCCTACCTTAAGTATTGACTTTCTGTCCTTATTAAGAGGTTTTCTTGAGAGTGGTAAAAAAAAAAAAAAAAGGAGGATTAAGGGACATTAATATGGAAGGCTGGGTATTCATGCATTCTGCTGTGTTTGGGTCACTGACAGTCTAGCTACAGTTCAGGCTTAAAGGTATGAATAGTATTCCAGGAATAATATATTATACTGTAGACTTCTAAAATATATACCTATAATACATCATCCCACTATAGAAGAATATTTCCTGTTCATGTCAGGAACTGTCTTTTGTGTAGGAAAACAGAACAGGCAACTTTAACTGCAAGCAAAGCAGGTGGGTGAGAAAAGCAGCAGATTGATACAGGCAACAAACTTATGGCCTTGAACAAGACAGACAGAGAAGAATATTCTTTTACTGACTTAGTGACCTATGTCAGGGAGTAAGCCCTGGTCCCTGTCCAGCAGGGGTGGACTAGCTTATGTTTTCACTGTGTCTGGAAACTGGACTATAAAGCAAACTGTCCCCACCTTTCTGTTTGTTTGGTTTTTGTTTTGTGGGTTTTCTTTTGCCTTTTTTTTTTTTTTTTTTTTTTTTTTTTGGTCTAGACAGCAGAGCTAGATGCAACACTCTTCACTGAAACCTTGAAACATTATTGTACCTGTCTTCCTCCAGTGTAGTTCTTCCTGACTCTGCCTCCAGGAACCCTTCCCTCAGTCATCCAGAGGCCTCAGGCTGCTCTGTCCCAGATCATCATGGTTCCCACTATTGGAACTGTTCAGACACTTTTTTCATCTAGCTTAGACCAGACAAGGGCATTTGACCCACTCTGCTTTGGTCAACAAACTGTAAGAATTAAGTATCTACTAAGCTCACATCTAAAGGACACATTGCTCAGTCCAGTCATTACTTGTACTCTTTCGAATAAATTATAGATATCACTAAGCAAGGGAGTAAAAACAAGGGAATGGTGTCTTAGCAATCATCTCTTTATGTGCTGACGTTCTCTGGGCACAGAAAAAAACAGAAGTTTGACAGGACACTCCTTCACAAGACCCTTTCTCTAGGAATTAAATGTTACGTTTCCCAGTAGATTTTAAAAATCATCCCTCCCAACCCACATTTAAATCTGCTTTAAAAAATAAAATAAAATAAAAAATTCAGAACAGAAAAACCAAACTGAAAAACTCAAATCCTTTCTGAAAATTAATTAATCATTGCAAATGACCTTGTTTGCCTTTAAAATATACAAAGGTGCTTTTGAGATTGTTGGTTATAACCCTTTTCTTGTTAAATGAGTAGTCAGATAAGACATTCTCAACTGAAGCATAATGTGAATCTGGGAAGGTCACCTCATATGTACTTTCCATTGCTGATATAGATTCATAGATTTTAAGTCCAAAAGGGACCTTGTGTAACTCCTCCTGCATAACACAGGTCAGATAACTTTGCTTGATAATTCTGCATCGAATCAAATTGAAAGCATACCAAGGAATGCAGATATTACTTTATTTTCCACTCTGTAACCTCTCTTAACACTACACACATACGTGTGTGTGTGTCTCTCTCTTTCCCAAGACTTCCTTAGATCATACTGAGCTCAGAATAACTGCCTATTATACCTTCCAGTGAAAAGCAGTAAGGGGAAAAAATGTAATAGTTAACAGCAGCTGGTCCAAGAGTGAAACAGAGGAACGGAGGCAGTAGGTCACCGAACAGATGTGACAGAGAAAGAAAGTAATGAGCAAGCTACTGTATTTCCAAGACCTCCATTCAAATTAATGCTTACTGTACCAGTAGGTCATAGATGAAAATGAGTTGGGTGGTTCCACCTTGTTCTGGACTCCAGTGGGAATTTGTCAATATCACCAGATATTCTTTAATATCAGGACACATTTAGTCCATCAAGTCCTTTAGGTGAACTTGACTATCAAGAAAGCTTTTCAAGTCAGAAGTGATGTGAGCAAGAAGTACATGCTATGGGACAATTTTGGTGAGACTCTCACAGCTTTTCTATGTTGGATTAGGAAAATTGGCTCATATTCTCTATTTTGGCATTTTTCTTCAAAGACTGATGTATTTTTGACAGAAAACTGTCTTTTTCTTCATGTTTTTAGCAACCATCTAGTGAAAGTTGCTACCAATTATTTATTTATTTATTTATTTGACTAAATAAGACAAATCAAAATCCTGTCTGTTCTCAGTTAATTTGTGAAGAATTGCACCATAGATGTAGACATTGCACATGCAATGCACTAATTTCAAAAGCAAGAAAGGGATTCTATTTTCCTCATTCTAAACTTCCTCTTACTCCTCAAGGATCTCAAAGATGAACTTTTTGTGTGGTTAATGAGCTTGTCAAAACAGAATACCTAAGTACAGAGCCTTACTACTGCCTAACTACTGCATTGATATGCCCTGAGGTTAAACATTTTTCTGTATTGGCCCCAGGGCATTTCTGGGCTCCTCATTTTAGCTAGAAACGGTATGAAATTCTCTCCATCCCTAACAAATAACTAACTTAAAATCACATAAGAAACTAACTAACCATAGTCACTGAATTGTATTTCTGATCAAGTCTCTTTTGAATATCCTAGCCCAGGTTATTTACTGAAGCATGCTAAGAAAAAGACTTATTCAGTCCCTTGGAAATTGTCCATGGTTCATTTTTATGCAAAGAAGACCTCATCTTCTTTAAAGGAGAAAAATTAATTACTAATGAGCATTAAAAAAATCCAAGAAAAATCACTCAGCTTTAGTAACACATCACTGCATCAACTTTGTCTGAGAATTATGAACAGTTTTCATCAAAGCTTATTCCAACTTTTGATGCTTTTTCTTGATGGTGTGGTAGAGCTGTGGAGTTATTACAGAATAATAATAATTTGTGTTTGTACCACCTTTCATTAATGCCCCTTATAAACATTATTTAATTAAGACTTACAACACACCAGAAGTTAAATAATCATTGGGTTTTTTTATAGTTATCTTTAGCACTAACACTGATTTATTGCTTTGAGAAAGCACCAGTTTCTCAAGCTCTTTTTCAGTTTCCCTAGTAGAGATATTACCATTTCTATTTGGGAACAACTATGCAAATAAGGTTCTTTACACTGAGTATTGCATGGAGCTAATTTAAAGTGGAACCTATAGCTGAGACAGTTAAGCACCTTTGGAGGGCAAATTGAACATGATTGAGTCATCATAGCTCTTCTATTTACACGTTGGTAGGCCTGGTAGGACAAAGGTACTGTCCTCTCTGCTCACACCACTACCTTAAAGGATGTGCCTGGACACTGGAAAAGCATCATCTACGTTTCTAAAGAGTTGGATTCACCCCTGCAGGACATTGACCCAGGTCAACTGTCATTCTCTCCTGAATCTCTCCCTAAATTGAGTCTAATACAACAGCCTCAATGACAGAGAACAGTCTTGAGAATCATTTAATTTACCAGTAGGGATGAACCTGCAGAGTCCTAGCTGCTGTATGAGTACAATGTTAACATAACTAAAAATTCTCATCCTTACACATGAAAAATAATGTCTTATAGACAGACATTTTAAACAAAATTTGGAGTAGTTTATGATCTGAAACCTATTTGGTGGTGAGGAAGTTGGATCCTGGTAGCTGAAGCTGACTCCTATACATTTTTTTCTTTACCATCTCTGACAGCAGTAGCAGCCGAAGTGTTTCAGCATTTTGTTGGTTCTTTATGATGAGATCCTAAAGAATGCAGCTGTAGATGAGACCAAGGATTGATGAAGTCCTGGTGTCAGGAGGAGAAACTGTGCATAGCTGGGACCGTGCTGCAAGGCATAAGAATGTGTGCATTTTATGGAGCAGTCTTTAGTTCCCTGGTGAATCTGGTCGTAAAAAGTTTGGAAATTAATTAAGTCATTGCATTGTACTCCATGACTTCCCTTAGGAGAGACTTGGACCTTGTGAGGAATTACGCGTTGCTTGCTGCTTGAGACTTCATAATAAGTCTGTGGAAGGACTGGTCTAATAAAGCTGATATGGGTCATCTGAGTAGTCTGTCATTTCGTAAATATGTAATCAAAACCAGGGTGAATTTCCTCAATATTATCTGGCCCACTGGACCAGGTAATATCAATGCAAGTAACGCACCTTTTCAAATCTGAATGGAAATAAAATTACTAAACTACTAAGGATTGCATTCTGAGTGACATCAATCTGGTTTGATGCATTTGGCAGGTTCTGCCTGGGCTACTAGAATTCAAGTGGACTATAGTCAAGTCTCTTTAAAGCTGCACACTCAGATAATACTGAGACTGACTGAGACAGTCAGGTTTGGCAAAATAGTTTGGTTCTGTTTTACCTCCGCTTCTGTCATCCCATTCCTTTTGTTCTCCTTGTGCCAGCTGTGGTGCTTACCTAACTATTCAATAAGCAAGTTCAGCACACTAATTCTGCAGAAAATCAACTAACCATGAAAAGCAACTCCAAAATAAGAAATTGAACTGGCTAATCAAAGGGTGAGAAACCGTCCATCTGACGCTACCCAGAGAAACACTGTGTGGGAGGAGAAGGAAGTGCAATATGATCCCCTTCAGTGGTCATAAGTTGTGAAATTGGCTCAGGTCTTTCATTCAGTACCTCAGTACCTCAACGGCCTGGTAAACCCAGACAGCTTACAACTGGCCCAGGATTTCCACCCTGAGTGTGTTAGGAGACAAAATAGTTTTACAGTTGTTGTCTGTGCTCAGGATTTCCATCTGAAGAGAGATCTTCAGTATTCTGCCTGCCATTTACATGCTTTCCTTTCTACCTCCTCCTGCTGTGGCTGTCCCATATGCTAACCTTTTATTATGAGCTTCTTTGATCCCTAAATCACATTTAATCATATTCTTATCCCCTTCCGTGGATCAGTGCATCTTCATTCTTGACTCCATATCTAACAGGACATTCAAGAGGAAAAATAATATTACAAGAGAATAGTTCAAATTTCTTCTCTCTCAAGAAAGAGACTTAAGAAGTGTCCACAACAGCAGTTTAAAATAAAATATTATTATCAAACTAGTCAGTGCTGTAATTCAGATTTTCTCCTAACTTTAAGAAGACTACTTTGGCCAAAAGCATGAATTCCTGATAGGAATTTGAGAATGAAACACCACCTTAGAGGTAAAAAAGGAATGCCTCAATGTACTAACAGATTCAAATAAAAGTGTTAATGTGTCCTCAGAACTGGTAGAAATGTGCAAAAGTGAAATAATCAGTGGACCTTACTTATTCCTTAGAAAGCGGATGGACAGTCCTATGGAACAGGATTTCCTCAACTTAAGTGGTTACCTCTTGCACCTGAGCTGAAGTAACTGATTAGATATACTACCTCATCCTTACTGTGTGGTGGAACATGTCATCATAATAATTGCAATCCATGGTCTTTTCAGTCGTTCTCATTCTTTAATAAAGAATTTACTCATTATTTTTCTCCTCAGATAAATATATGCAAAGCAGGAAGAAAAAAAAAAAAAGAGAGAGACAAAAAAAGACAGAAAGAAAAAAAAATAAGAAGACTTGTTTCGCAACTCATGACCGATTAGACAAGAAAAGAAAAAAAGAAAGCAACTTTAAAGGCATTTGTAGTATGATGGATGAAAATCTGAGAGTAATTGAAAAAAATTGTAACACTGAACGCCAGCAGAGCAACGTGACAAAGAGAAAAAATGAAATGGGGGTTGGAAAGAATAGGCTCAGCAACAGGAAAGTTTTAGAATGTTAAATTCTAGTTGAATTATGAGCTCTGGGTGTCCCCGTCCCTTCACTGAAGTTATTGCAGTCATGAACATTCTGTGCTTTAAAATTAAATATTGGTAAATCTAATTGTCTCCTGTGAAGTGGAACCTAGAATTACTGTATCTTAAAGCTATGAAGCAGAGTAGCAGAAGGGGGAAGAATTGGATCCGTAGCCTATAAACAATGCTCTTTTGAGACTCTGAATAAGCCTTTAGACAAGCCTTCTTTCAACAACCTTGTCTGTCATAGGGCTAGAGAGGACAATCAGAACTACAGTTCATTTCAGCACATGGCACGTTTTGCTCCCAAGTGATCCCTAGGCATATTGAAGATATTGCTACACCCCTTGAACACACACACGCACACACGCACAAACACACACACACTCCCTCCCTCCCTCCCTCTCTCCTTCCCTCCAACACTCCACCTTCTAAATCTTCCTCCTCTGGGCAAGTTTCAAAGAAACCACCATCCACTTGTAACTTAGCCCATGCCTTAGACACTTGAAGCGAGGAGAAGATGCTGAGGCTGTGTTACAAAAGCAAATGTCTGCACACCTGAATTGTAAAGTAAATCCAAGTCAGACTTTTTCTCAGGCTGGCCTTGGCTTAGTTTGGTGACTGTTAAGAACCCTCCATTTCTATGTTTTCCTCTTAACTGCATGCAATATTTCGTTGGCAATATGATTGCTGTGAATTCTGGGCACCCAATTTTTCATTACTGTAGTGCTAAGTGTCATGACACTCGTTTTGGAAGAATGTCTTGATTTCAGCTGTGATTCGCCCTGTACTGGAAATTAGGAGCCAAAAGGCTTTTTTAAAATCTGGCTTTGAATTGATAGAAGAATGTGGACATTTCCTTTGTCGATGTTGCAATATTTAACTTTCAGGCCCTTTGCCACCTGGTGAAACCTACAGTCCCAGCCTAGAGACTGGGCTTTGTGAAAGTAAGAAAGAAAAACAAGGTATGAAGACACTACAGAGAGATATCATCAAAGACAAATCTATGTGCTGAAATCCATCTAAACTAGCCAACAAATTATGGGGAGAAAAGGCAAAGGGGACATTTATTTACTTATGTTTTGGAAAACCACTTGACTGTTTACAAAATACTTCCCTAGGTCAAGAGAACCCTTACACCCTGCCACCCCACTGCCTCCCTGTCAAAAAAAAAAGTGTTGCCTCCAACACAAAAAAAAGGAAATAGAATATTTAGATGACATTACAGAGTGTTTCTGAAGCTCATAGTAAATTTGAGGCTGGGGAAGGGGGAGCCCAGGGGAAAACCTGTTTACTTTATGTCCTTCTTGAAGCATAAAATTCAGCAAAAATTCAATAGTGCTGTCAAATGCCAAATAGGCAGGTCGATATGTTAAACAGGAAGTAGTGACACTTCTAAAGAAATAGGCTAAAGCTTACAGCCAGCCTAAGATATAAACTCTAATGATTTCACACCTTCATTCTTAGTCCACATGTGGAATAGCACTCTGACCAAGTAATGGATACTGCAGAATTTACAGCCCTCTCTGATGGGATATTTAAGCGTACATTTTCATACTGCAGTTGTTTCACTCTGTTGCAATGCTTCTTATATTCATTTCATTCATATTAGAGGTGAATGAAAAGCTAAAACCCTTGCTAACCTTAACATCAAGTATGTGAACAGGCAAGACAATCAAGTTTCCTGAGTTTTGAACTTAGAGAAATAAGTGACCAGCTCTCCTTGTTCTTTGTGTTAAACCAGGTGTGAAATACGCCCTTGTTTTTTATTAATTCTTAAATTAACCTGTTCTGGCCCAAACCTGGAACTCACAAAACTTCCATGACTCTGTCAGATTTCCTTTTGTTCGGAAGAAATTTAGTAGTTCTGAATAGTCTGGGGTCTACAAACTTAGCCGAGCACTTTAAGTACAATGAAATCTGCACAATGAAGATAAAAATGTTCCTTCTCTTTATTTTTGCTCATCCCAGGCCTATATTTTATTTATATAGTTAGCTCTGCAAGACAAGGCTGCTTCTTACAATGTTTATACAGCAACTAGCATAGTGCTGTGGATTGAAGTACAAACAAACAACTATTCTAAAGTCCTGTGACATAAAATGAGGCCCTGTTATATTCTTTTAAAAGACCTTCCCAGACAATGAACTACTGATCCTTGACATATACAAATAATATCAGAAAAGCATCCATACGCATCTCAAAGCCTCAAGATGGGTCCGTAATCTTCTCTAGGAGACCAGTTTAAAGGTAGGCATGGCTTGAAAACATGGAATCGTGTTCTGGGTTAAGTATTACTCCTTAGCTCTGCTGCTGCTGTTTGCAGTAAAATGGAAACTTTATGACCCCTTCTTCTGTGTGTCATGTAGGCATTTTTCAAATATATAATATGCTGCACTAGTGCCTTTCTTGAAAGGATGCTGCTAGACTGGATTGTTTCATCCCAAATGTTTGCTACATTAATGTTCCTCGTAATACACTGGGTGTATAGTGCTTTGGTGCAGATTAACAATATAAAAACTTAAACTATGTTTTGTATTAGCATTATTCTTAATGCTGATATAATGTTGAACCACTAAGGCAGCATTGTCAGAGTGTTAGTACTCTAGATTGTAAAGACAAAAGGAATTAGATGGGTTTTCTATGTTAAATCAATCATTAAGTGGTGGTATAATTATTTGCTGTTAGTAAAGCTCTTTTTTCCCCATATTGTAAAATTGACAGTGTACAAAAGTAATTGCACTGTTTTCATTGCAGCAGGGCTCCCTAAGATTAGAGTTTGGGAGGAAAGATGTCGCACTCCTAATCCTTTTGACATTTCAGGAGGAATGCATGAGTAATATTGCATAGCCATGTAATTAATCAGCCTGGGTATTTGTGGTCCACAAAGCATGTATTTCTACTTTCATTAGGCTGGGAAGGCTGAATGGTGGGTGGGAGAGTTTCTACTTTCTGCCCTTCCACTGTTTTAATTACAGTGGGACATTGTCTCCAATAATTTCCTTTGTCAACTTTGTGTGTGCCTTGCATGTTAAGATCATGACTAGAGGACTCTCACTCGGAATATTTTAAATTTGAAAAGAGGAGCTTGATTGTTAGTAAAACTAGGTTTTATCCTTGATGTGCCAACCATTACAAAGAGTTTATGAGGACTGGATTTTGGGCTTCTGTCTATGATGTTTGAACTGTCTCTGCTTTGTGATGGCTCTGTTTAGTAACAACAGAAGCCTGACAGTAGATAATTACTGTGGTTTCTTTCTGGAGTCAAGGGTGTTAGATGGATATTTTGTTTCTTTATTTTGAGGTAAGGTAAGACTAGCTTGTATAGGGTCACACAAGGACATGAACATGTCCCTCTCTCTCCCTCCTTCCGTTCTTCCCTCCTTCCTTCTTTATAGAATCATAGAATGGGTTGGGTTGGGAGGGACCTTAAAGAACATCTAGTTCCAAACCCCCTGCCATGGGCAGGGACACGTCCCACTACACCAAGTTGCTCAAAGCCTCCTCCAGCCTGGCCTTGAACCCTTCCAGGGATGGGGCATCCACAGCTTCCCTGGGCAACCTGTTCCAGTGCCTCACCACCTTCAGAGTAGAGAATTTCTTCCTAATATCCCATCTAAATCGACCCCCTTTCAGTTTAAAACAGTTACCCCTCATCATGTCATTATACTCCCCGATAAATAGTCCCTCCCCATCTTTCCTGTAGGCCACCTTCAGGTACTGGAAGGCTGCTAGAAGGTCTCCCCGGAGACTTCTCCAGGCTGAACAACCCCAACTCTCTCAGCCTGCCCTCATAGCATAGGTGCTCCGGCCCTCTGATCATCTTCATGGCCCTCCTCTGGACCCATTCCAATGGGTCCATGTCCTTCTTGTGCTGAGGACTCCAGAGCTGCATGCAGTATGCCAAAGCAGAGTAGAGGGGCAGAATCACCTCCCTCGACCTGCTGTCCACGCTTCTTTTGATGCAGCCCAGGATACGGTTGGCTTTCTGGGCTGCAAGTGTGCATTGCTGGCTCATGTTGAGCTTCTCATCCACCAGCACCCCCAAGTCCTTCTCCTCAGGGCTTCTCTCAAGCCATTCTCCACCCAGCCTGTATTTGTGCCTGGGATTGCTGTGACCCAGGTGCAGGACCTTGCACTTCGCGTGGTTGAACTTCATGAGGTTCGCACAGGCCCAACTCTCAAGCCTGTCAAGGTTCCTCTGGATGGCAACCTTTCCCCTCCAGTGTGTTGACCGTGCCACACAGCTTGCTGTCATTGACAAACTTGCTGAGGGTGCACTTAATCCCACTGTCCATGTTGCCAACAAAGATGTTAAACAGCACCGGTCCCAGTACTGAACCCTGAGGAACACCACTTGTCACTGGTTTCCACGTGGACATTGAGCCATTGACAGCAAACCTTTGAGTGCAGACGTCTAGCCAGTTCCTTATTCACTGAGTGGTCCATTCATCAAATCCATGCTTTTCCAATTTAGAGACCAGGATGTCATGCGGGACAGTGTCAAATGCTTTGCATAAGCCCAGGTAGATGACATTGGTTGCTCTCCCCTTATCTACCAATGCTGTGGCAATGTCATAGAAGGCCACCAAATCTGTCAGGCATGATTGGCCTTTGGTGAAGCCATGTTGGTTGTCACCAATCACCTCCTCATTTTCCACGTGCCTTAGCAGAGTTTCCAGGAGGATCTGCTCCATGATCTTGCCAGGCACAGAGGTGAGGGTTTGTAGTTCTCTGGGTCTTCCTTTTTCCCCTTTTTGAAAATGGAGGTTATGTTTCCCCTTTTTCAGTCAGTGGGAACTTCACCAGTCTGCCACGACTTTTCAAATATAACGGAAAGCGGCTTAGTGACTTCATCCACCAGCTTCCTCAGGACCCGTGGATGGATTTCATCAGGTCCCATGGCCTTGTGCACCTTCAGGTTCCTCAGATGGTCTAGAATCTGATCGTCGCCTACAGTGAGTGTTTCTTCATTCTCATAGCCTTCTGCAACTTGGGCAGTGTGTTTGGAGCCCTTGCTGGTGAAGACCGAGGCAAAAAAGTCATTCAGTACCTCAGCCTTCTCTATATCCTGGGTGACCAGGTCTCCTGTTTCCTTCCTGAGAAGGCCCATATCTTCCCTAGTCTTGTCTTTACCTCGGACATACTTACAAAAGTTTTTCTTGTTATCTTTGATGTCCCTAGCCAGATTTAATTCTATCTGGGCTTTAGCTTGCCTAATCTGGTTCCACTCGGACAGTTTCTCTGTATTTCACCCAGTCAACCCATCCCTGCTTCCACCCTCTGTAGGCCTCCTTTTTGCTTTTGAGCTTCTGCAGGAGCTCTTTGTTAATCAATGCAGGCCTCCTGGCATTTTTGCCCAACTTCTTCTTTCTTGGGATGCACCGCTCCTGAGCTTGGAGGAGGTGATCCTTGACTACTAACCAGCTTTCTTGGGCCCCTCTTCCATCCAGTATTTTTTCCCATGTTACCCTGCCAAGCAGGTCCCTCAAGAGGCCAAAGTCTGCTCTCCTGAAGTCCAGGGTGGAGAGTTTGCTGTGTGCCCTCCTTGCTGCCTGAAGGATCTTGAATTCTACCATTTCATGATCCCTGCAGTCGAGGCTACCCTTGAGCTTGACACTTGCCACCAGCCCTTCTTTTTTAGTAAGGACAAGGTCTGGCATAGTGCCTCTCCTTGTTGGCTCCTCTTCCATTTGAAGTAGAAAGCTGTCATCAATACATCCCAAGAACTTCCTGGATTTCTTGTGCCCCGCTCTGTTGGCCTTCCAATAGATATCAGGGTGGTTGAAGTCCCCCATGTTGACCAGGGTCTGTGAACGCGATGCTGCTCCTATCTGCCTATGGAGGGCTTCATCCGCTTCATTGTCCTGGTCAGGTGGCCTGTAACAAACCCCTATTGCAACGTCACCTGCCCATGTGTTCACTTTAATCTTGATGCATAAGCTCTCCGTTGGCTCTTCATTCATCCCTAGGTGGAGCTCTATGGACTCCAGGTGTTCACTGACATGGAGAGCAACACCCCTTCTTGTCTTCCCAGCCTGTCCTTCCTGAAGAGTCTGTATCCTTCCATTCCAACACTCCAATCATAAGAGTCATCCCACCACATCTGCATCATGCCAATAAGGTCATAGCCCTGGAGGGGTGCGCACATCTCCATGCTACTTGCATTTGCATAAAGGCACTTCAGCTGGGCGCCTGATGAAACTGTCTCACTGACTGGAGCGGCTGCATTTCCTTCATGCTGCTCTTCAGGTCGTCCTCCTTTGGGGTGTTTTGTCTGTGACTCCCTGGTTTCTATGGCCTCAGGAGCCCCTGGCTCATTCCCATAAGACTGCATGTGCTGCAGCGTACCCAGCACATCTTGGAGCAACAGGTTGAGGGCCTTTGCTAGTGGGCCTTCCTTCCTTCCTTCCTTCCTTCCTTCCTTCCTTCCTTCCTTCCTTCCTTCCTTCCTTCCTTCCTTCCTTCCTTCCTTCCTTCCTTCCTTCCTTCCTTCCTTCCTTCCTTCCTTCCTTCCTTCCTTCCTTCCTTCCTTCCTGCCTCCCTCCCTCCCTCCCCCCTCCCTTGTTTCTTTTTCCCTTCTTTCTTCCTCCCTTCTTCCTTCCTCCCTTCTTCCTTTCTCTTTCATCTCAATGTACAATGAAAGTAAAGTCCAAATCTTTAGCTTCTCTCACAAAATAATGCTTATGTTTGCTATCCAGAACAGAAATTGGACCTACATAGATCACATCTTAGAATAATACCAGCTCTCCCTGTAATGGTAGCAGCAAGTATGACACAATCATGTTTATGACGTGGCATACATCAGTTTTCCGGAACAATGATAAGGTAGAAGAGGAAGTTGGGAATTGCTGAAAACCTGCGTTCACCAAAATGGGAATAAACCAGAAACTCAGAGAGAAACAAAAAAACTTGTGTTATCACCTTCTATTTTGAAGAGACCTGGTACCAGGTGTGCTTTTTCAAACATATAAGGCACCATTTTTTCAGAGAGCTGTTGCCTCCCATTGAGAGAAGGCACTGGTAAGCAACCAGAGATCTACTACACGTTAAATCTGCAAGATATGTTTTATCTTAATTGTTGAGGAAATGTGAATAATATCAGTTGACTTGCTCCTTTACTCGGCTATAATGGTACCAACTTCAATGGCTACAATATTGAAGGCTACAATATAAGGACTGAATCCTTGTAAATTTCAACGAAAGAGAGCAGAACTTAGTACCTTTCATGCAGTGTTAAGGGCTACGCTGTTTTTGACATATCCAGAGTTCGGACAGGACCTTGTCCAGAAATCACAGCCATCATGAACATCAATTAAGAAGTCATAGATAAGTCTGTGACATGTAGTATGCCACATATACAAAAAATCTTGGAAAAATCCATGTTGCATCATGGTCGTTAATGGATTGAGGGATCGGGGGAAAAAAAAAAAAAAAAGGAGTACTATCTATTAACAAACTCTACATCTTTATAACCTGGTTTATTTTAACCACTGACGTATTTTCAAGGGGATATTTTAAAATGTGTGTATGAAGGTCCATTCTGTGACATATTAAGCTCTGAGCTGGACCTCCAACACCCACATCAAGAGACCTATTAAACTTCATATAACCTTTGGTTCTGTTATATAAATATGAAGGCTTTATTCCTTGTACTAGGCTTAGATGGTTTTCAGTCACTTTTATGTTTCTGTTTTTAAAATTTTCAAATGGATACCGGTAATAATAATTTGTGTGTCTGGCACACGTTGATAATTTTGGTACATTTGCTCTAAAGATAAGCAGATGGGGGCTTATTAAATCCTATAAAATTATATGTTTTAAAGAAATAGAATACGAAGGCAGTTTGAAAAGGCATGCTGAGTTGGCCTCCTTTTTAACTGGTTCAGAACCACAACAGACAAATTGTCGGTAACATATTTTGTGTTGCTAATTGGTTATGGTCTCTTACGGTCCTAATCAATAAATAAATTGAGCTGTGTCAGATGTTTTGCCTCACTTTTATTTATTTCAGAAAAAAATAACAGCCAACCTACCTATCTCCAATTCAAGTTAAACAGCTAAATGAAAATAAAATTCTGTAAGAAATTACACCAATAACAACCAAGAAAATTCACCCTAGATTGTCACTCACCTTTACTTTCACATATGAAGCCCCTAACATGGCAGTCAAATTTGGTCTGCCTCTTTGTCTGTGGATATATGAATATTTTGTTCATGTTACAAGTGCAGCAACTGACAGAGAATTGCAATCATATTCTTTAAAAGATATTTCTGTTTTGCTCACCTTGAGTACAACAGGGCTTTTAAGGAAGAACTTCAAGGCTCTGTGAGCTTAGGAGCAGAAGGACTGAGGGCACACTGGGCAAGAAGTAAGGAAAACAGCCTGAAAAATGGTAGAACCCACTGTGATTGTTCCGTGTTTTAACACCTCTGAATAACTGTTCAGGGTGTTTCATTTCAGGAGAGCAGTCATGACTGAGGCTATTTCAGGTGGTCTCAGCACGCCCTTCATCCATTTTGTGCTATCACTGCACAACATATTTCTAATATAAAAGCAAAAGTCATATTTCAGGGTAGATGGCAGGGAGAGAGCTAAGATATGCATCAGGTGTTGGATGTGATTATTCTAGTCCTAAATATGCACAGAAAAGTTTGTCCAGCTCAAACTGGACAAGGCACTGATTTTGACATTTTAGTGTAACAGGAACGTAGGCAAACTTACAGACTTTTTCCAAAAGAAAACTTCCCTAAAGTCCTACTTTAAAGGTCTTTCAACTATTCTTTAAGTCTAATTCAATATTTCAAATTACAGGAACAGAAAGATTCTTGTAAAGAAGAAGCTTTAATGTATTGCCATATATGTGGATTATCCATTCACTAAAGGAAAGGCCCTGGAAAGACATGTTTGTGTTATAGTGCTTAAACCATCAATGAGCCACAGCAAAGAAGAGAGTTCATTCATTTTTATTTTTTTTTCCATGGCAGGAATACATTAATATGAATAAATGAATAAATAAAAAATAAGAAAATAAACCAGTGTGAATGAAATGGTAACCAAGAATACACATAATATTTCCAAGACTTTTTCCACGAACATTGTTACCTGAATCTTAAACACTAATCTACTTCATTCTGTCTTGAACTGAATACATCTCTGTTTCAGTCTTGGCAGCCTGTACGTGATAGCTTAAAAAAGGCATATTCTTTTTATAGCATATCTGTTGCTACAAGGAACTCATTTTCATCTAAAGTACCTACACTTAGAAGCTGGGTAGAGAACTGAGCAGTAGTTTGTTCTGAGCTACAGGATATTATGACTATTTTGCTAAGAGATCCCAATCTAATTACTTGAAATTTGGATATGTCTGGAGGAGCTGTATTCAGAGTGATTACTGCAACACAGTTGTGCAACTCCATTCAGGGTCTGAGATTTACTAGTTTAGGCACAAGTAGGCCAGTAAATGAGTAAAAAAAAAAAAAAAAAAATTATGAGGACTTTAGCAAAGTGTTGAAATCCAAGTCCTCCTCTCCACTTATGTTTTCTCATGTGTTTTTTTCTGGAAGTTTCCATTCCTGTGCTGAGTTTGGCAATGGGGTGCTGGGAGAGTTTTACCTGTCAAGAGGGTGCTAGAACACCAGCCAAGCACAAGGAATGAGCAGAACTGTGCTGCAAGAGGAGAAGATTAGCAAACAACTCCTGAACTCTGAAAATAAAACATGTAGAAAAATGCTTACTTCAGTGAGGAAAAAGTGTACTGATTTGTAATTACATTAATCAGTGGAGCAATTCTGCTTTAGTCTATCTTATACTTGTGGGTAGTTCTTGTTTCATTCAGAACAGACCAAAGACATTCTAAAAGTATAGGTGGCTGGGTGAAATGTTTTCAGTTCCAAGGCAACACATATGATAAGTTCTATTATACAACATGCCAGAAAAAAATCCACCTTTTATCAATTTAAATTAATGGCTATAGTTATTACTGGGAAGTAATAATCCTCATTATTACATACAGTATATTCTCAAATGGCACATCACTGACTAACATAAGAGGAATTTTCTAGAGATTTAAATACAGACTGCTCTTCCTTTGGGTTAAAGTTACTAGATACTTTCAAATTCCTAGCTAACACCATAGATTATATTCTCGTATAATTGTGGGCACTGCTTTTTAAATCCATTGCACAGTTAGATCTCTCTGTATTTAGCCAATGTTTTCCCAAGAATGTCGTCGACAATCTGAAACTTGTTCTGTTCTTGGGAAAGTCTTTTCATTGCTTCCTGCCTCAGTTTATAAATTTGCCAAAGGAATGTCTTATCCTGTTTGTATGTGTCAGAAAAAATTGATGACATTTTAGTTTTTTATAAATGGTTGTAAGATCTAGGGATAAAAAAGATTGCATATATATTAGTTTTTTATAGTTATTGTTGAAAGTCTAGTATTCCATATTAAGAGATAATTCTTCTGTACTATGAATGGATGAGAGGACAAAGATAATGATTTGCCAATCTGGACAGAAAAAGAGCAAAATAGCCCATTATCTGTATTTTCATCTGATAATAGGACGTCCAGGGAGAGGAAAGAAAATGCAATCAAGTAGGGACCATGGCCTTTTATTTTCATGAACTTTGCTTTGAAATAAAGTGGAAGCATTCATCTTATTTTGTTGGTATCGGTCCTTCTCAATGCTACTAAGAATGGTTAAATATTGCAACTTATCAGGATAACATCAATATCAGAACAAGATAAATGTTTCCTTTTTATAATGTAAACCACCACCACAGGTCCTCCAGTATCCAGAGAAGGTTGGAACAAGCTGAATTAAGCTGCATTAGAACAACTCAATAAATCAAATATTCAAAGCTCTCTGAAACATTTGGGGCTCTGCAATGCATGCAAAAAAATCACATCTAAAGTGGTGGCATTGAGCCAGAGTCAGGAAAAATATAGTGAGATCGAGGGGCGGGGGGGGGGGAATCTTCTGAATTTATATTCATAATTATTTTAATTGTCAAAGAAACAATTCTGATGATCTTTTTTATAATTAAATTTTGGAAATGGACCTATTTAAAGTGAAAGGCGAGGAAAAAAAATTCTATCCACCCACATCTGCTGTTTCCTGGATACGAGCCAGTCTTTCAGTGTAACACTAACTCACAATGCAACAGAGAAAGGACAAACATGCCTCTTCTCTTTGCCTGATTAGAGGATGTCTCATAAATGCATTCCCAGGACAAGCTTTATAATAGACTCATCCACTTTGTGTTCAATTGTAAATTCAATACCTACCACTATTAGCTGTTCAATTGTTAGACTTCATCCTGTTAAACATTTGGTAATAAACAGGACTGGGCACAAACAATAGAAATAATTGTACGTATTTTTTAAAAAATATACATTGCAACTTGGGATTTTAGGTTTGAGGGGGTTTATTTTATTTATTTTTATTGTATTTCACAGTAACTTCTTGGCAGCATCAGAGGATGAGCAAAGAAGTTGTATGATGTGCAAAGGCTGAGTGAATTGGCAATAGCTGTTACATGTATTCAGGTGCAGTTGTTAAAGGTGAAAATATTCTAAATGCAGAGAGCTATTACAGATGGGGAAAATTTCTGAACTGCTTATCAGCTGTTTTGCTCTGTACTGACTTTCAGCATAGACTCTGTCAGAGCAGCAGAATGCCAACTTGGTGGAAAGTCTGTGCCTTGTTTCTTAAACCTGATGAGCCAGAGCTGCTGTGAACTCCTGTTCCTCAGAGAGAGCGAGAGACTAACGGGGAATTTTACCAAACCAAACTGTATAGCTCAATTCTGCAGTGCTTTCTAAAAACATAACCTTAAATCCTGCAAAAATCAGTTCCCCATGTCCCCCTCTCCTGAGCAGACAGCTCCCACTGCCTTCCGCAGCCCTACTGGCGGCTGAGTTTGAACTGTGTAAATAAAACTGCAGAACCAGGTGAGGAGCAGGGAACTCATGGAACAGGGACAGAGCATTTTTATGGGCAAACAGCTGCTAGGCCTGTGCTTAAGCTTCTTTGCTCAGTAAAGCATCCATTTAACTTTAAAGCCTGTCTCATCCCATTTCACTGTTCGCTTTTTGGACCTATGGTTCAGAACTCCCTGTGTGCCTTGCATCAGTTGCACCAGGAAATCTCGTAATTGCCTGCTAAAATGTCTGTTGGTGCACATATAGCTGCCCATTCGCTGCTGCTTTATTGGCAGTCCTGATAACGGCAACGGCGCACACAAATTAGGAATGTAACCACACACTTGTGCCTTTGAGAATCAGTCACTGAAGATTTCAGTGTAACAAGAGGTTTTCTACTGAGAAGAGCTTGTCCAGGCATCCCCTAGTGGGTAAATGTGTTTATCACAGATTTTTTTAAGCTGACTGGTATTGCCTTTCCAGAATGGGAAGCATCATCTCCTTTTTGAGACACCAGAAGCTTCTTACACACATGTGCGCGCACACACACGCACACATACGTGCAATTTTTTCAGTGCACCCTACAAGCAGACAAACTAATTAAGGAATCTTTTTTTCTGAAGGATCACAGAATCACAGAATCTTAGTGGTTGGAAGGGACCTCTGAGATCATCGAGTCCAACTACATAAAAAAAAACACCAAAAAAAACCACACACAGAAAAAACAAAAACAACACACCACACAAAAAAAAAAAAAAAAAGCACCCACCTACCAAACTCCACACCCACAACCCCACACACAACACCCCACCACTAACCAATAATCTTGGGCACTAGAGCATGCCCTGAAGAGCCATGTCTACACATTTCTTAAATACCTCCAGGGATGCTGACTCCACCACCTCCCTGGGCAGGCAGTTCCAGTGCCTGACCACTCTTTCAGTAAAGTAATTCTTCCTAATATCTAATCTAAACCCCCCTTGCCGCAGCTTCATACCATTTCCTCTGGTCCTGTCGTTATTCCCTTGGGAGAAGAGGCCAACCCCTGCCTCTCTACAGTTTCCTTTCAGGTAGTTGTAGAGGGCAATGAGGTCTCCCCTCAGCCTCCTCTTCTCCAAACTAAACATGCCCAGCTCCCTCAGCCTTTCCTCATAGGACTTGTTCTCCAGACCCCTCACCAGCTTGGTGGCTCTCCTCTGGACATGCTCCAGCACTTCAATGTCTTTCCTGTAGTGAGGGGCCCCAAACTGAACCCAGTACTCGAGGTGAGGCCTCACCAGCGCCGAGTACAGAGGCACCATCACTTCCCTACTCCTGCTGGCCACGCTATTCCTGATACAAACCAGGATGCCATTGGTCCTCTTGGCCACCTGGGCACACTGCTGGCTCATGTTAAGCCGGCTGTCCACTAACACCCCCAGGTCCTTTTCTGCCGGGCAGCTTTGCAGCCACCCAGCCCCAAGCCTGTAGCGTTGCCCGGGGTTGTTGTGACCAAAATGCAGGACCCAGCACTTGGCCTTATTAAACCTCATCCCATTGGCCTCGGCCCATTGATCCAACCTGTCCAGGTCCCTCTGTAGAGCCTTCCTACCCTCAAGCAGATCAACACTCCCACCTAGTTTGGTGTCATCTGCGAACTTACTGAGGGTGCATTCAATCCCCTTGTCTAGATCATCAATAAAGATATTGAACAAGACTGGCCCCAAAACTGAGCCCTGAGGGACACCACTGATGACTGGCCGCCAACCAGATTTTGCTCCATTAATCACAACTCGCTGGGCATGGCCATCCAGCCAGTTTTTTATCCAGCAGAGGGTACACTTGTCTATGCCATGATTCTCCAGTTTCTCCAGGAGAACACCGTGGGGGACGGTGTCGAAGGCCTTACCAAAGTCCAGGTAGACAACATCCACTGCCTTCCCCTCATCGAGAAAGCGGATCACATGGTCATAGAAAGAGATCAAGTTGGTCAGGCAGGACCTCCCTTTCATAAACTCCCTTCCATAAGGAGTGATGGTGATCAGAACATCTTAAAAATCAGCTCATATCTATCTCTGTGTATAGCTCCTGCAAAGTGACATTTGGCCTCAGTTTCTTCTCCTCTGAATGGACCATTAATAGAGAGTCATGGCAGTTTAAATTTACTGATACTTACAGTGCTCAGAATGTATAAACCATAACATAAATGTTATCCCTTTTATCATTACCAGTCATTTATTTTATTCCTTGAACCTAAAATAAAGACTGAACTAATAAAGCAACTAGTTCTAATGAAAAACTAGAACTGACATCTTTTCTCACCAGTCTGGATCAGGAATAGCACTGAACCTTATTCAAAATTTGAAAGGGAGGGGAACAAAAAAAAAAACAAAAAACAAACAAACCAAAACAGCAGAGTTTGGTTTAATTTAAAATAAATGTGTTGCAGCCCTTTTTACTTCCTTGCAGACTAAGAGAAATAGAGGCCTCGATTTATATCCCAAACCGGGTGATGCTGGAAACCCAGTGAAAGGAATCAATCGTCTGTGATTTCCAGTCCTGTTTCCTGGCTGAAGTGTGCTGTGTTTGCGCAGCCAAATTTTGCTGAAATTCACCCGTTGCTGCTGAGACCCAGGGTGGCCTGCGGGAGCCAGGAAGCAAAGAGGATGGCCAGCAGCCCTTTAAGGAGACAGCAGGCCATGTGTCAGTTGTCAGGAAAACATATTCCTCTATTTTCCTACCCCTTGAGTCAGCTATATTTCACAGCTCTGGTGTCAATGGAAAACCTTAATATCAACTGTAGTGGAAATACAGCTTTCCAATTAATTCATGCCCCTGAAATATAACTTTTTTTTCTCTTTCTTTTTCGTATTTTCACTCACTAGGAGTGGAAATTTGACCACACGTATGACAGTGCAGCTAGTAGTATGTTTAGTATTGAAGCATTACACCAAGCCATTGTTTTAAGACCTGTATATTCTATGCAACAATAACCAACAGGATGTAATCCGTACCTCACACTGATGTGCTTTTTTCACAGATCAGCAATAGAAAAAGAAACCATATTCTTTTGCCTAGATTAGACTTTTGCAATGAAAATGCTATTATTCTCCATATTGCTGGCAAAGGTACAGTTGGTGCTGAGATAAAAGAGATATTATTAATTATTTTTTTTCTTTATACATACAGAAGGAAGGGATCCTAAGAGAGATGCTTGGAGTGTGTTTTCATGGAAAAGAGGGAATCTGAATACTTCACAGTTTGTCCTGAGCTATTTCTCAGTTTAAGTGAGAGGCTTTTTCCCAAGAAAGTTAACCTTTCAAATCAGGGATCTAAAGTAGTTTGGTTATTTTCTAGATGCATTTCCTTCTTGTGTAACATTGTTAATAGTAATTGTATTTCATCCTTTCTAATGGGCCATATGGGTATGAACAAGGCTGTGGCTTATACCAATCCTTCATAGGATGCATCTATTTAATATAGATAGCTGTCTTTGTGCTAAGCATCTTAGGTTCCTTTTATTGCCAAAAGGAAGAAATAAGATCATTTCAGATGCTATTTACCTTATCCTAATACAGTCATCAAAATTAGATCATGTAAGAATTGCCTGAGACCTGCCTATTTCTCTTTACTGACAGTAAAGGAAACCTATATACAGTAGTTTAGGTCCTGAAACCATCTGGTACCTTGATGGAGCCTGAGAAATTTCAAGCTAAGGGTGTTTCTACAAACTGCACTTTAGTCAATGACCACGCCAGCAGTTTGTCTCCCTGCTCTTCTAAGGGAAAAGATCACAAATGCAGGCTTTTCTTCCCAAATTCTTGATATAAAAATAACACAAGCAACATTAACATTACCTGTGGTTATCAGCAAAATGGACCTGATTTTAGGCCCAACTACACTCAACCTTTGTAAGCATGTCTTTACTTAGACTAGATGAGACTAGACTAGAATATCTCAGTTGGAAGACACCTACAATGACCATCTAGTCCAACTGCCTGATCAATCAGGGCTAACCAAGTCAAAGCATGTTTTTAAGGACATTGTACAAATGCCTCTGAAACACTGACATGTTTGGGGCATTGACTGCCTCTCTGGGAAGCCTGTTCCAGTATTTGACCACCCTCTCCATAAAGAAATGCTCCCTAATGTCCAGTCTAAACCTCCTCAGGTGCAGCTTTTAACAGTTGTCGTGCGTCCTATCACTGGATACCAGGGAGAAGAGATCAGCTTGCACATAGATGGCACCTAGTGTCTGATCTAAAACACAGTTCTAGCTGCATATAAAACCAGTTCCTCTGCAGAAATAAGAATTATACTAGCAGATGCTTTGGACCATGAATTCTGTAAGAAGGTATTAAACCACTGTTTCTTATCTTCAGAAGACCAATATTTTTTTTAAGTGTGATGGCACATTTTGCCTTGGAAATATTTGCACCTTCAGTAGTGCATGTGTGTGCATGTGTGTGTATGTGTCTACGGGTGTATGTCCTTGAATTACTTTTTACTTTGCACTTCAGAATTTGATGACTCCAAGTGATCCTGCTATTGATTCAATATTAGGGAAACAAAGAGTTATTAAGTGATAACCTGTTGGTGTATATTTTTGCTCTGTTCATATAAACCGGTGGAGCAAGATCAATTTACTCTCCGGTTGAATTACTTTTCTTGTGGGCACCTAAAGCATACGTTAGAAAGCAGCTTCCAAGAAACAAATTTATTTTCCTGAAATGATGGTCTTTATTGGCAACATCTAGTTCTTTTAATTTTACAGTTGGTTTACCAGTTATTATCTCTGTTTTCATGAAGCATGAGAAAAATGCTAGAACAGTTAAATGTGCTTACCATATAGTTTGTGAATTAGTGGCTCCTTAAAATTGGCAGCAGATGTGGAGCGAAACTGCACCGTCAGTTCTCCTTTCTTTTTCCCCCCCTTCCTCCCTACAAACCCTGGGAAATTATTTGCCTGGCAGAGATTACCAAGGTGCCATCAGCATGTCACACACAACTCACAGAATGGTATCAAACATTTGTTCTTACGCCTGACCCCCTGCTTTCGCTGCGACAAATCAGAGAAATCTGAAAGTTGAAGAGGCTGGGGAGGAGGAAGGAAGTAAAAACTCTCGTGATGCTTTTCTTGCCCATTACGCATTTGACAGAATGTGCCTTTTAAATGACTTGTACATCTCTTCTCAGGTGTGCTATGGGCAGAGTGGCAGCAATTGCCAGCGGTGACTAAGTGAGAAGTGACACACTCTGTCTCTCTGAGGGTTTCTTCAAGTCCAGTTTGGAGCCTTTCATTACATTGCAAGAATCCATTAAGACAGAAACAAGGTTATTCCATGAAATGTTTTTGTGACTAAAGAGGACATCCAGCTCTTTAATCAGTGACTGAACATCTACTCTGACAAGACTGAGTGATACAGTGCGCTTGGCTAACACCTTTGCAACTGAAGGGGAATATAACTTACAAGGACAGACAGTATTCTCATTAAATTGCCATTGGTTGATTCATCAATGCTCCAGTGGAAATAATTATTCTGTATATGTTTGATGTAAATGTCTATGTCAAATGAAACCTCATTTTGTATTTTGTGGATGTCTGATCCATGATAATTTGGCTAATGCCTTTAGGTCATGAGATAACTGTCTACTCCCTTCAGTTATGACAGGGGCTGTGGCGAGAGTCTAAGAGTGATGAGGAGGAGAGAAATACACCCAGAGCCACACACACATATTTATATATAAACAAACAAACAAACAAATTACTATTATAATGACAGTATAATCCACATGGATTTTATTTGCCCCCATGTGGGTGTGTTAAATTTTGACTAGAACAAAACAAGAGTGATTTCATTGACCTTTACAAAGTCACCCCAGAATAACTGGCAAGCAAAATCTCATCCCAAAAATATCTTTTGCAGCAAGACGCTGGAAGTCACCATGCGGGGAAAGAAGTGCTGTTATATACTTAGATGTGCCAATACAATGCTATATAAACATGTATAAGGCTACAGATTGATTTTGGAATGAGCCCTGAGCAAAGTGGAAGATGGATGCACAATGAACTACTGCAGAAATAGCCCAGAAGGGTTGAAATCTCTCTGAATAGCTCTGATTTAATTTCTTTCTATTTGTTCCTGGGAAAGAGAAGTTATGCTTCATACATGTAGAAAATTACTACCCATATAATATTGTCTGATGGAAAATGAGGGAGTAACCAAATAAATGTTCACCTGTTCTCACTAAGAAGGTAGAAAGCCACTGATTAGCTCCTTTCAATACTAAGTGAAAGATCCAAGATTTAAATAGATTAGCCTTGGGAGTTCTCACAATGTTGTTGGCTTCTTCATAAGCATATAATCTTAGAAACAATCTAATCTATTCTATGTAAAATTGAGATCCTTAGTCATTTAGATAATTGTTAATGATTAATATACCCTTGATAATACCTGGTTGTATCTTATTTTATGAGCAGAACCACTGAAATCAAAGAGACCAATTACTAGATAAGGAAAAACTCAACCGTTCATTAAAATCTTAGGATTTTAGCCTTTTTTTTTTGTGTGTCAGAAAGTCATTAGTAAGAGAGAGTGAAAAGGGAAGTATAAAGATGATGAGAAATATCAGTTGAGATGATTTTTTCCAGACTTTGTTACTTTCATATTCTATTGAAACAATCAAAAATTCATTTTTTTTTTTAACCATAATAAATAAATGGAGAGAGAGAAAATAAAGAAGACACAAAAATCAGTGATTAAGGATAAGCTGTTTTCATTTCTAAGATAAATAAGATAAATAAATGCTTTTCAAGAAGATAATGTTATAGTTTTATAATTAATATGTAAAAATTAGGAAAATAATAGAAATTAAAAAAAAGAAAGAAATCAAGGACACAAGTTTGTAACAAATTTTTCAGCAACAGCTACAATAAGAGAGAGGAAAAAAAAAAGGTAAAGCTTTTCTGAGACAGTTTTGAGGCAGTTCACTGCTTGCTATGGGAATTCTCCTCAGTTCATAAACAGTTTAGAAGCCATGCTAACTTCTAAAAAAAGGATCTTGTCTTTAAATCTGAGTAGATTGTCATTTTTCTCCAGCTTTAAATGTTTTGACGTTCTTAAAGCAATTAAAGCACACATTCCTTAAAGATGGTTGATTGGGAAAAAAAAGAACTCATATTCCGCAGGGGTGGGAACTGGATGGTGCCAGGCCAAATGCCAGTAGCACAGTTCCCCTGTTAACCATAGGAGGTAAAGTATACTAATTTGGGCAGACCTCTCTACTAATTACTAAATCTTTCAGAGCTAATTTTGGTGCTCTGTAATGCACTGGATACATCCCCTTTATGACATGGTGCTGAACTGCCCTCTCTTCCCTTTAGTTACCTGCTGTGGAGTACCCAACAGGGCTGTGGCCCATTTCTTGAAAGCAGAGCTGTGGCTGGGCTCTGGGAGAGAAACAAAGAGTTCAGGGCTTGATCTTAAGGGCAGCTGCAGCAGCAGACTGCCAAACCCAAGTTTTTTGTCTTTATAATATCTCAGAGAAAGGCAATTTCCATGAATGAGAGACATAAAATTTGAAATATTAAAGTTTCTCTTGACAAAGACGTGGTAATGGACAAAAGACCAAGTCAAAAACTCTGCAATGAAGCAGGATCCTTCTTTATGCCTCTGTAATCAATGGAGAAGTCTACAATTCAGCACTTAGTAAATAACACATATGCTAGTCAGGAAAAAGATAGGACTGGATCTTTAGAGTAGCTTTTCTTCATCTCCAGAGTGATAGTGTGGTGAATAGAACAGATAATAATATTATATCCTTCATTTATAGGAAGTCGAAGACAAGAGTTCATCCAGCTAAAATTATTTAAAGAGTTAGTTAGTTAGCTAGAAAACTAAGTCTAGAAATATAGAGACAATGAGAACACACTCCAGTGAAGTTTCATGTGATACAATTTTTTATTTTTTTTTCCCTTTAAATCATATAGCATATAATGAGTAAAACTGGTGTATCAGAGGGTGAAGAACTGGCATCTATCACACAGCTCTGATGCTGTCAGTACAAAATAAGATGGCAAGGAAGCACAAATTCTTTATTATTATAGAATCAATTATCTCTCCCTGCTGTATACGTGTAATGTCTAAAGCCAAGGAAAATTCTTCCCTCAAAGAATTTATTACAAAATAAAGTATTGATACAACTAATAGGTAAGCTTTGTATATTAATGAATAATATAAACATGAGTGTTTCTGAACGTGTATGTATCACTGATAGAAAGATAGTGGGATAGATAAGTGATAGTATTTATACACACATACATACAAACATACATATTATATTAGACTGTGGCTTATATCTTTTTCTCAACTCCTAATGTCATCTCTGTACCCAAGACAGGGATCTTTGTCAGAGATTTATTCTGCAAATTAAATGAGCTATAGCCTCTTCCCTTATTTTAATGTACACTTTATTCTCAGAGCCATTGCTATTTAAATTTGTTCCTTAACACATGCGGTTCACTTTATTTTACTTTTACTGTGTCTGGACTATTCAAAACTGACACATATAAAAAATAGTGCGGTTTCCCTGAAATAGCAGTGCCTTTGTATGTGCAAAGCTATAAATAAACACTGGCAGTTAAACTTCTGTGCTTTTAAACTTTAGCCTCTTTATCTCTGTCACTGTTAGAGGTCCCTATCTGGTCTGCATTCCTTTTTTGCTTATGACAAAATGCTTATGCAGCAGTAATCACTCTTGGAGACCTACCCTCCTTTCCATTTCTTCCTTTCTCTTTTAATTTCCTAGTTGCAGGCAGCAGTTTCAATAGCTTTTGCTGCAGCTTGGCCAACAAATCAAAATAGCAAAGCATGTTTCTTACAGAACTAGACTTTCCCTCTCTTCAAGCCCTCAGTGTTTTTTAGTTACAGCTAATTAATGAATGCACTAGCTTGCTTCACTCATTCTGTATTTGCCCCAGCCACACCATGGTTAAAGATGCGTCACAGTTTTTTCTACTCTGTGATGCTTTGGAAATACCACATATCCAAAAAAAGTCTTTTGGAAGTGACTTTTTGGACAATGTCGTGTAACAAACTGGCCCATCATAGTATTTCCAGTTGTCATCAGTAGCTAACACTCAAGGAAAATGATTGCTTTTTTTTTATGTCTTCTTAGTGTATATTTAGCAGTATAAAGACTTTCTGAGCTAAAGATAGTGTGCAGAATGCAGAAATAAGTATTGTTTAGAACATCACTTATGAAAGCAAACAAAATTTTGAAACCTCCTGGTAATACTGCCAGTGCCTGTGTATGTGAACACCTTCAAAATCTGTAAAATTGAGTTTAAGTTCAAGATACCAAGTGAAGTTCTAGAACTCCAGCATTACTGGTTTTACATCCTGGTTGTTACACTCGTTTCAATTGCTTTGGACTTAATTGACTGAAATGGCTTTTCTTCTAAATCTTCAGAAGTTTGCTGCAGCTCAGATTCAATTAAAGTTCCCTCTAGTCCCATTCCCTCTGTGTACAGGCTTTATAGACATATCTGTCAATATCAAACATTGCAGAGGAACATCTTTTTTACATGTATGCATAATACTTTCTGCTTTGCCTTTCAATTTATGTTTAATAATATTAATAATAACTTCAATATGAGTTTCTCGTTAGGTTTTCTAACTGACCCTGGTGGGATTTTTAACTCAGATGTTATTAACAACCCAAACAAGTTGAATCATGACTGAATTTTCTCATGCATAAGTAATAACATACCAGTTGCCATTGCGAACACATTGCTTTTCAAATAATTAAAACAGTCTTCAGACAATTCAAGACTACAGATGAGGAGACATTGTAGCCTAAGCATATGGTTTCAATTTCAAGGAAATACTTCAGTATGTAAATAAAACATTGTTCAGGTACTGTATTTGTCAATATGATAGAACTGCCAGTCCTCCTGGTTTTCTTTGGAGAAACCTATTTTTCAACTCACTCAGCATTCTTTGTATAAGAAATCAATTCTCTCAAACTCACACTCTTTTTAACAATATAATGCAACCCACACCACACTCAACCCTACTTACACAAACATGTACATACATAGGAGAGCTATACTCATCACAAAAAAATATAAAATAATTCTATTCCCTGCATTTGCCTTTATTAGTAACTAAAGTAATTTTATTGTAACATAAACATGAAGCTATATTTGATTTGCTATTCGTCTTAAAGGCGTTCTCAAGCTCCCCAACTCTTTCTTGCAATTCATTTCCTATGTAAGATGTAAAAGTTCAGATGCCTACATGAACCATAAGTAATTATACTGTCCCTTTTGTCCAGGTAATTATCACTTGAGCATAGACTGAGTTAAAGGAAGTGCCTCATCTTGCTGTAGCATCGTGCTAGAACATCCTTCTCCCACTATGGAGATCTGAGTTTGGTGGGACATAGTTTGCTCCAGTTGAGGTCTTGAGAAGACAGTAGAAAGCACTGAGCTCAGTCACTGTTGCAGGTGATGGAGTGGTCAGGGTAAGAATAGATGAGACCAGATGACACCAAGGAAGGGTAAAGCTGGGAAGGAAAAAGATAAAGATGACATAAAAAAAGTACTGTTGTGAGGAACAGTAAAATGTGGTTTGGTAAATCAGTTTAGAAGCATAGTCAGACAAAGCAAGCAATCAGCTTTTAGAAGTATTTTGATTGGATTAACGGAGGCAAAGATAATAGGAAAAAGCTGAGGGTGAAGAGATGACAAACAAGTATGTTATGAAATAAGAGGAATACAGAGAAATGTAGACAAGTGTAATTTAAAATGTAATCTATCAATTTATTTATCTGCATTTCTATTAGGAATAGAATAAATCAGAAGCTGATGTCTCCGATAAAAGACAGTTCAGGGGAAATTAACATTTCCTATTTCCCACCTCTAAAAAATTACGAAGTGTGTTGTTTCATAGAATATATTTAAGTGATTTTTGTAAATAAATAAAAAAATGTATTTATACTTTTATGAAATTTATTTGTGGAAAAAAGGCTATTTTTCTTTCTTTTTGTCTTTGAATGAAAATCTTTAGTAGAAATAAATTTTGCCTTATGTTTCTTGCCATCTAGGCAGAACTTAGAAAGTAACATAACTGGCAACAGCAAAATTTCCCCCTCTCTAGAACACCAGCAGCACTTGCAATTATTTCACAGCTACTGCAATTCCTCTGCCATGTATCATTCTCGACTTAAAGTTATCCAGAAAAGCTATTAAGCACTGCGTAATTGTGAGCAAATTGGAGGTAATAAAGGCAAGATCAACGAACATGACTGAGGGGTTGGAGGGATTGATTTATGAGGAAAGATGAAAAGAGCAACAGTAAATATCTATATCTTGGCCAAATGATAGCTGAGTGTGTACAGCAGGATAAATATCTATAAGGATAGTATTTGAAGAATGCTGTCATCACCAAAGGCCAGACACATCCATGGTGTAACTTGACTCAAGACAACTTCAGTAATGTTACCTCAGGGATGAATTTGGCCATGAGAAGAGAGTGAGAGAGAATAAAGAGCTGTTGAGGGAAGTCTGAAGGAATATAACTGTGAAAGCCATGGGAAGAATTGGAGTAAAAGAAAATGTAAGCTGCATATCAGGAAAATCTTACCAGTGAGATCTAGGAGGCTAATGAATTAGTTAACGAATGAAAAGCACTTTGAAGATGAAAAATGCAATTCAGATACAGCTAAGTATCATTATTAAGAGTAGGGCTGAGCAAATAATTTATAGTGAATTATGCATTCAACTAGTTAAGAGTTAGATTTTTAAAGGCACCTGTGGGAATTAGATGCCCAAAAAATGGGTGATTCATGTGAACTTAGGTGCTACATTTCTAGCAGCTCCCACTAGAAATATTCCATTAGATAAAAACACAAACACAGATGCACACATATATGTGTCTGTGTGTGCGTGTGTGTGTGCATTCAGGCACTTATGCACAAACATACAAGCACACAAGACAGGAGATTAAGAAATGCTAGCGAGACTATGCAGGTTTCTTAGTAGTTGGTACAACAAATTCACAGGATGCCCAGTTCTGCCACTTCAGTTTATAGTCCACCTCATTCTCTTTCATGGTCTCAGGGTTTTCAGTGATTCATGTGTTACCTAGCAGAATTAAGGCTCACAAAAATCTATACTGGGTAATCTTTATAAAAAAAGTGTAAAATCATAGGATGGATTCAACTGGCGTAATACATACTGTTGCTAAAACAGAGTTGTTTTTACTTACAACAGTTGAAGATCTAGCTCATCAGTTTCAAAGCCAGAACAAGACATTAAGACCAACCATTGATCTTACTTAACTCTCCAGAGGTCTACCCTGTTCTCCATCCCAACTCTAACCATAACTCTTTTGTAACGTTCTGTCCCTGCACAGGTGTAAAGCTTCACCCTTGGGGAGCAAAATTCAGTTCTTCCTAAACTGAAGAGAAATCTCAACTCTTTTCTGAACTACTGGGATAGGAAAAGGCAAAAAGAATGAAACTTTTTTTCATCAGTTATATGAATTTCATCTTCATATATTGTAGCTTTTCTGGAGCAGGATCAGTCTCCTAGTGTAAGACTGTGCAGATAATAGCTGTCATCTCAACTGCAATGTCCTTAGGCTATCATAATTCAGGTTATAACAGTAATGCCTGTGTGACATGTCTGCAAGAAAAACACAGGTCAAAGATGTGACATTAATTAGTCCCCGAATTATGTGCCTAATACTGGACAAACATAAGAAAAAAATTATACTAGCAAACAAAATGCAAAACAACTATTGCTGAGTTGTCTCTTCAGGCACATATGCAGGTGAGGACTTCTAAAGTGTAACTAGGAGCAAAGCAGACAAACACTTCAGATCAAGTGTTATTGAGAAGCAAGGTTTAATAGTAATGTGTATGTGTATACATTTTTGCACTTAAATATTTATGTGAGAGAGAAAAAAAGCGAAATTTGTCAGGAATGATGTGTTGTTTGTCCACACTCTGTGGACCAATATGGAACCCCTACTAATTTAGTTATTTAGGGAAATTATTTCTAATGAGGGACTTAGAGAAAGTAGAGCACATTTTCAGAACTATATTTCTGACCAATGATACAAACAAGAATAATATAAGACAGATGGAAAATAATCTGAAGAAATATTAATCATTTCACGTTTACAATCAGCATTATAACCAATATAAGTAAATGAAGCATAAGACCATATATCTTCAACTATTATATTCAAATGATAGTGTCTGCATGCTCTGGATATAGTAAAACTTATAATAAATTAAACAAAGTATCCAGAAAAAAAATTCTATACTTCATGTATCAAGAATGAGCAAAGCTTAGTAAAAAGTACATCCTTTAGATCACCACGGGGAAACATTTTGTAATAAATCTCTGAAAGAACTGATGCTGAGTGGTAGGGACATACTAAAGAACACAAACTATTTGCTAGACATCCTCTTCTCCCAAAAGAATATCTGAACAGTTTAAATGGTGTATAAATGCATCTGACCCTCATTCCACAGTTCACTGTGGAAGTGACAGTCCATAGCTTAGAAGAAATGAATGGAAACCAATTTCTTCATTTGTTCAATGCTGTTCATTTTCTTGTTTTAACAGATGGAAAAATCCAGCTGAGCAATATTTTGTGCATGTATTAATAATAATACATTATTAATAATATTATATTATTATTAATAACAATGTATTATCAATAATGCACTATTACTAAGTAGGTAGTACTACCTACTTTTAAAGCCCTGACTGAACGTGTTTAGCTAAATTTTTTGTGTTAGTGGTCTGACAGGAAAATTATATGCCATAAATGGTCTTAATTCAGAACCACTTTTCTCTCCCTTGAAGGGATTTGAATGTCCCAAATGATACAGAGCTTCAGATCTTCACACACACAAATGTCATAGATTATAATTTTCCCTTCCTCCTGATAAACTACACATCATAATTTTTAGATTTGATCACAGTGTTATCATCTTCAAATATCCCATCCATTTCTATTGATCACACCGATCAGCTTTACAACAGTGTCTACATGTTTATTAAGTACAGCAAATGTCATTAAGCACATTGGTGCATATCATCCAGCGTAATTAAGACGTCAAATTACAGTAAACATATGTCCTATTCTGAGCCTGTTTTGCTCAATCCTTTTCAAAATCCAGGAACAAATCTTACCAAGCATCTACTTTTTAGTTTATACCCTACCTGCTGTAGCTATTTCAGGCTACTTACAAGCTCTTACCTTTCCCCTCAGCCTCCTATTCTAAGGAAGCCTCCAAACTGGCCACTTGTCAGAATGATACGAATGTATTTTGACATCAGCAGGACAGAGAGACTGGGGTCATTTCCCTTGGCTTTTCCAATTACACAGCTTGCTGCAAGGAGCTGAATCAACCATGAATGTCATTCTGCTCGTACTGGCCAGGAGGGTGCTCTCTGTTCGGCCCTTGGCATTTAACCATGTTGAATTATGAATGTGCTACCAATCTCACTGTTTGCCTTGGAGCTGGAAAGGATGAATCACAGGGACCTTTTCTGAATTAGATTTTAAAGTGGACCATGCAATTTCTACCGGCACCACCCTCTTTTTTTTTTTCTTTTTTTTTTTTTTAAGCAAAGTTTATTCACAAAGCCTCAGTTATCTCAAGATCAGACAGATAATAATAAATAACATTTATTCACTGTAGCATCCTGCCATAATACACTGTGCCACTATCTGAACATGTCAAGTGTTTTATCTTAGACAAAAGTAGGAAGAGAAGCCAGGGTAAGTCCTTTATAATCAAATGGCTAACGTTTTGTCATTGCTACTTTTAAAAAAGAACTGTAGCAAAACTTGTGGAGCATCATTGTACAAGATGAGACATCTCAGACAATGGGAGGGGGGGAAAGAAGGTATTGAAATTGTCTGCATTTATATATGTTGAAACCTGAAAGATATTTTAGATTTTTTTTAGTTCGATTCTTGCAGAACAGATAAACCCACTCACCTCAAAAATTGATGTCTTGTTATTTCTCTACAGAACAAATGCCAAAAGGGCCAACTTGCTGAAATATTTTCCCATTCACAACCTTCTCAATCAGTTGGGTAATGTCATTCTGAATAAGGGGTTGAATGGAAAATTAACCCAGATTCATCCCATCTAACGTTAGGCACCTAACAAAAGTTTAAGTTAAGCACATAACGTTTGTAGGTCTCCACAGTTGTGAGCACTGAGAGATAAACAATTCTAAAATGACATTTTAGATGATAGGTAAAAGAAATCAATACTGAGACATCCCAATCTCTCTCCATTGACTATGCAGTGAGTCTAGAGAAATAACATTTAGATATTTAGTTTAGATAACTCAGTAATATGCCCTAAAGTCATCTGGGGTGAATCTAAATGACTTTTTATTTTATTTTATTTTATTTTCAATTTTCAGGCTTTCAACTACCAAAAGAGTTTTTATTGCCCAAAAATGTAATAATATTTCAATTAGAGACTTAGATTACTGTGAGTTAAAGCGATAAACTCATGTAATGGAAATCAACAATTTTTCAATGAATAAGAACAACTACTGAAAGTTTCTAGCAATTTGGGGATTAGAGAACTTCAAAGAGGAAAGGGATTTTTAGTTTGTTACTAACATTAGTCCAAAAATCACCCATGAAACGCATTCTTTTATATCTCTGATGTACCAGAGTCCATTTTTTTTGTAAATCAAGAGATTTATTTTTTTTCCTAGATCAACTATAGAATCACCTGAAGAAAGATCATTCTGCTTCTCTGAACTTCTACTTCAAATTACCTAACCAAACGTCTAACCTCTTTGACCCATCTAATTCAAGTATAAGTCCCTTGAATCATTTTTTTGTTTGTTTTGTTTCCCCTTAGTGTTTCTGCTGATCCTAATCCAATAAAAACCTTTCCTCAGAACAACTCAGATCTCCTACCTTTCACTTGATTGTATATACTCATGCCTACAAAAGTCTTCTGTAGATTTTGTAAGTATCTAACTTTTGATAACACATTCCAGAACAACATGTTGGATGGACTAGAAAGTGTGAAACTGGAGAAAAAAGAAAAAAAGTAGACAAAGCTGTGACTTCCTTTACACATTTCAAGATGAAGTCCACCCGCAATTTCTCAAAAAGATTAGACTTTTTTCCTGAGTAGAAACAAAAGTTCTCATTATTTTCCACCCCTCCCCATTTCCAACCCACACAAATACTCTTCTCCTGTCATAAAACAGGTGGCTATAAAAACTCTGCAGCTTAGCTCCATAGATGACCATAACTATACACAGGTGCACGAAGAATCAAAACTTATGACATTGATGGGGAAATGCCACCTATATACTTTGCAAGTTTTGAAACGAGAAACACAACAAAATCACATCTTTCTTCTAATTTCTTTTAGAATATTATTAGTTTGCTAAAGTAGATTTAAAAAAAAAGAAAAGAAAAAATTTTTAAAATCTATTTTTTAAATTAGCAAAGCTTTTCAGAAGATCAGGACAGAATCCATGCCTCCCAACTCTTGGCAGTCAAGCATTCCTACTATGCCATTCTTGGTGTGGTCACTGAGTACAGCCTGAAGTTAAGGCACTAGAAAAACAGAACATATTCTAGCTACTCTCTGATAGGATGAGAGAGACACAATCCATCTTCCCTTGAGGACACAAATCAAATCTGCTTCTACTGTTCCTCCCAAAAGCATGTTTTAGACCCAACAAATCAGGAAATAATTAACAAAACCTCCATTCAGATCTGACAAACATTTCTATATCTAGCTATAAGAAAAATGCCATTGATGTAAAGCATGTCATGCATGGCAATGAAAGAAGCTGAATTCTGAGTGAATTTGTATGTTAGCCTCAAATATATTTCATAGTTTGAATATTTACTACTGTTGCTGAATTTTAAGTAGAAGCTTAAAGATGCAGCCTTGCTATTTCAGTCATCTGAGTCATTGTATATACAACTCATAATTATTGTGAGGAATCATATCTAACATTTAGAGGTAATAATTCTAAAAAATGGCCACACGGCCAAATTGTGAATTCCTTATTTGCACTGGAAAATGCTTATTCACACAAGTGATTTTTCTGTTTCTGGGGTAGCTGCTTGTCTAAGAAGTGACTTTAAGTGTGATAAAGGATTTTGCAAGCTAATATTTAAGAACATAAACATAGCCACATTTCTGGATTTTTTATTTTTTTTTTCTTTTTTTTAAAGAGTTTGAATGTGCCAGAAATCTAAGCATAATTGCACATATTTTCTGGTTGTTTTTAGTTTTTCTTTTTTTTCTTTTTTCTTTTTCTTTTCTTTCTTTTTCTTTTTCTTTTTCTTTTATTTAGTACCATTAGCTGTATTTTGTTAGTGATCAGTGTGGGCAATTGCTAGTTAGTATGGTTTTCCTCTGTTTACTCTAACTGTTAAAATCAGCTTCTCAATAATTCCCATCAAAATAATGAAATTACTTGCAAAGAAGTTCTCACTTCTACTTTGTAACACACCACATTCACTTACTGAGACTATGTAGATAAATTTGACACCCGTAGCAAAGCTTAATCTAGAGCTTTTTGAAATCATTCAAGCTGCTCTTTACTTGAAAGACTTCGAAAAAAGAGTGTAGATAGGCACACATCTAAAATCAGTTTGAAAACAAACAAACAAACAGAACTAGAAATGCAAAACACTTTCTATTAAACTTTTATTTACCTAGGTGCAATTTTGGGGAAAAGATGTGTTACCATTGTACACCTTGGGTTTTGTTTAGGCTATATAACTGATGTTACATTTAATTATCTCTGCCAAACATTGAGTGGTAAGGATTACTGCTTGACTGTCAGTATTTTTATTGGCATTTTATCTTATTATTATTATTATTTGTACTTCCTTTAGAATTCTTTTTTTTTTTTTTTCATGGTTTCTTTGTTACTAATCTTGATTAATTATAATTTAAATTTCTTCAGGAAGAGCACCCAAATTAGAAAGACTTTGTAACTTTTTATAAGATTTAACTGAAATTCATCCTTCTGATTGCTTACAATTGTTAAGAGGTCATTCATATCTAATGATATGAACATAATAAATATTCTGTCACCTTGACAGAATCTGAATGTGTTTTAGAAATGCTGTATGTGAAAACGTCTGAGTCATAGAAGGAAGAATTATGTCTGTTTACAACCACTGACATTAATTAAACAGTATGCCATATAGTAAGTCCTGTCTTGAAATGGAAATATTAAACTAAATGAAAAATGTTTGTGAAATTTCTAGAAGTTCTAATGGATTTCAGTGACCATGTTACACAAATCTTTTCAAAGTGTTTTGGAATCAGTTCAAGAAGTGAAATTATACAAAAATAGATCTATGAAAATGTAATTATAAATGCATTAATTTTTGTAAACAACCAATAAAAATATAAATAACCTACTGGACCAGAATGATCAACATTCTGTCTCCCAGAAGAGACATAGAAGAAGAGTCACACCACCACCATCACCACACACCACCACCTAGGCTCATATCCAACACCAGGCTGCAACTGTCTTCAGCATTGCCAGCCACAGTATTGCTTTCATCTGTCTCCCTCCCTTCTCTGATGCTTCCAAACCAGCCCACTCAGGTGCTTAGATCTGTCCACTCCTTACAGCCAGCCAGGAAACGAGACACTGTATGGTGATATACGGTCCTTGGAGAGAATACTAGTCAGGACTCCATGTGCTGAAGAAGGAGTACATTCTAAGGAAAAGACTACCTCCTCTCGTGCTGGTCATCCCATATTGTTTGTTGCCACCTCTATCCTTTGAGCACAAACTGTGGAGCTGGAGGAACTGTGTTACTCTTCAGCACAGATTACAATATTGTGCCAAAGCTGATCTTGTTACAGCTCAGTCCATGCTGGAAGATTTTATCCACTCAGATGAGAGGTTCACCACATCTCCCAGGGAATGCTGCACTGCAATGAGCCTTCTCTGTTTCCTCCATTGGATAATGTGGGAATTTGTGCCCAGAGAGCTGCCTTTGCAGGTAGTCTTGGCCACAAACTCATCATGTGTTCCCTTAATCCAGGTCCCAGAATAGCCACTCTGTTTGGATTCTGATCAAGGCAACAACTTCTTAGTTTCCTCTGTCTGCATCAGCTGGTTCAGGAGCTCTGCCCTGGCATTTGGAAACATATGTCAGATGGGCATCTTTCACACGGTGTGCTGCATACAACAGGTCACAGGTCCACCATTCAGTCACCCTTTTCACCGCTGACCTCTTTTCAGATGCTAATTGGGATGAAAAGAAAACCTGCATGTCAAAGCAGCTGCAGCAAGGAGTTTACAACTGTAGTGACTTTCTTTTTTGGGAAGGGCACTCATAATCTGGCAAAACTCTGCTTCAATTAATATGTAATTATTCTATGCCCTGGAATGTCTTGAACAGGTGAAGACATCTGAGTATCTCAGTGCCTGAATATCTTATAGTTGAAAGGCTGGGGGATTTTGTTGAACAACCAAATGCCATGATTGAATCATCTGACAGACATCCATGGCTTGCATATTAGTTGTAGTCTGACAAAGCATCATGAACAGCATAGTTAGTTGAGATAAATGCCTTTTTTTAATGCATTTCAGCTGAGTTCAGGTATAAAATAGGTCCTAAACTGTCCAGAAATGTGAAAGCATTCTCAAAAGTGATTTTTAGTCTTTTTAGAGAATTTTGCCATGACACTTCGGTGATCCTGAAGTTGCACAGCAACAGAGTAGCGGAATTTTGGATTTGACCACATGCATAGGCTTTGATTGTGGGTGGGTTTTGTGGGGTTTTTTTCTGTTTTTTATTCCTTCCTTTCTTTTTTTTTCCCCTATTCTTTTTTCCCCCAGAATATCTCTATCTGCCTATTCTTTTATTTCAGCATCTAATTATTTCTGAATATATGACTCAAAGTCTCATTGACATTCAGTAAAAGTCAAGGGGAATTAGGGTTTGAAATTCACCTTTTAGAAATTTCCCCCAACAGCTACTTATCCCAAAAAGTTTGATAAAAAACTTCACCAGTACTCACCAGGAGCTTTCAAGAGTACTATCCATTGGATGTCTGCTCTATAGCTGAATTAAAATTATTTCAATGGAGCTACACTGATTGCTGTCAGCTAAGGACCAAGGCCTTGAAACACCAAGCAGGTGCTATATTACTAGGAACAAGCAAGACATGACTGAAATTAGCATAAATAAGTATCTGAAAGGCCCTTGCATTCAAGCAGAAATTAATATTGGACTTGTTCTTGTCTAGCTTACATGAAGTGAATAAAATGTTGCCAAAATTCCACACCATTTGCAGCATCAACACCAAAAAGTTCAAAGTTTCTGTTAACACCATGAACTATGTATTTCTGTCAGAGTTGCTTTGTTTAAAACCTCATTTAAACTCACAACTCTGCTTTTGTAGAGCGTCCTCTATGTGGCATCCTCTATGCCACCTTCTTATGTGAAAGAACATTGTGTGATTCTGCTTTTAATAGCTCTGCCAGTGCTATGCTGTGGAAGAAAGCACTACAAAATGTTCTGAATGAAAAAGTGCTTTGTGCTTGAGAGGACTGTAGATTTGCGTGTGGAAGGGGAGAGGAATCCCTTGGGCACACCAAGATCCTTTAGAAAATGAAAAAAAAAAAAAAAAAAAAACAAAACCAAAACATTATTGCCACTATTATAAGATAAATTGGAGTGCAGCTTCATTGGAGACATTGCAAAAGAGCTGTGGAAGAAATAAATTAGAAGCCAATATTAATGAGTATATGAAAGGTGTCCTATTTTTCTTTTTTATATTTTTAAAAAATAAATATATGTATATATATAACTAGGATATGGCACATAAGGACTGTAAATATGTTCCTCCAAAAATATAATTTCTGAGGGGGGAGTGACTGTGGGGGACAAGAAAGTCACCTTAGTTCTGGAGATGGTTTCCCTGCAGATACAGGTGATAGCATTATAAAATCAGTTAAAAACATTGTCTGGCCTGCTATAGCTCTGCTCCTTAACTCTCACCAACATTGCACCTACTGGTGACCCAGAGAAGCACTATTATCTTCATTGTTTACATTAAATAATTAGTGGGAGGTTAGGACTTGTATTCATCTTACCAAACTTTAAATGATTAACTCAAGTCCCTACTCACCATAGGATCGTTCCATAATCAATGGAGAGACACTCTGCAAGGAGATGATTAGGAGGGCTTAAGTCTTATAAAAATAGGCTGCAGACAGACGAGGCAGTCTCTGTCGCTATTCCCAGCAAGAAAGACTGGAGACATATCAGGAAATCTACACATGAGATATATTGCAGGTACCCCAAACAGAACAGGCGTTTCGACTGAAATTCATGGCTTTTAGATGTTAATGTCAATCAACTGCTAGACACAAATCCACAGAAAATAAAACACCATTAGCTCTGTTCCACTCTGTGCTTGTAAAGAATTTCTTGTCACCTGAAAGAGTTCACTAGGAAGAACACTTGATGAAGGTGACTAAAAATAAACCAAAGAAAAAAAACAAAACAAAACAAAACAAAAACCAAACATACTGCCTCACCCTCCAAACAAAACCCACAAAAAAAAAAATAGAAAGAAAACAAACAAGTCCTGGGTCTTGAGGTGACCTGTAAGAGGGGTTGAGGTGTTCTGGACCAGGAGAAGGTATAATGCCAATATTATTAGTAACAAACAAACAAAAAAAAACCAAACCAAACCAAAACAAACAAATGAAAAATGAATGCCAACAAAAATAAAGTACAGCTTTGATGGATATTTTGATAACATATATATGTGTTCAGAATATTAGTTTCAGGGCAGCTTATAATGAGACTCAAAATAAATGTTGTCTACTTGTATTTAAATTCTGAAGTACAGATGATTTTATTTTTTTTAAATGGTATTTACTGAATAAATGACCTCCACTAGCCATTGACTGCCAGAACAATTAATACTGTTCTTGTTAAGAGCTCTTGCTGAGACAGACCTTGGTTGCACCGCATATTGCTCAGCTTGACTGGGCTCACTTATAAATGCAAGCTGAACATGCTTTCCCCATTGCAAGGGTCACTGGGTAAAAATCTACAGTTAACTTTATCCAGGAGGTGAAAGCAAACCATGTAACTATCCGCTCTAGTTTTAAAAGTAGTTAATTCCTTCTCCTATGGAAATCAGAAGGCACTTGTATTATGTATTTCAGCATACTTACCTGATACATGCAGGTTTCATCTTACGAACCTAAAAAGGCTGGGACACCACTATTAATAATTTGAAAAAAAGAAATCCATCAACAGTACACTTAAAACACTTGAAGGACTTTTTCTTTTCTTTTGTCTGTACGTCTGTAAGTCTGTTTGGCTTGTTTTTTATTTCAGTCCCACAATTAACACAGTGTGCAATACATGTGTAAAATGGGTTAAAGAGGTTTTTCCCCCCCTTGGTCAGTTTACATGGAATCAAACAAAAATAAATGAGTCCTTATCAACAGAAGTCACAAACATACTCTGTAAATTAACATACATCAGATGCTGCAAAAAACCAGCACGTCAGCCATCCAGATCAAACAAGGATAAAGAAAGAGGATTGACAGGCTCTTTGTTATCTTTTAGGGACGTAATTGCAGGTTTCCATATTGATAATATAATGGAACAGATTCCAGTTTCAATAACTCTCTTAAAATCCAAGGTAACACTGTTGACTCCGGCTAAATCAGCCAGAAGGATTTACACAGGTATGTGAGAGTAAATATATTTTGACCTGATTGCAGTTTTCATCCTTTTATTCATTCTAAAATATCTACAGTAGCTTCTCTACTACAAACACTCTCCTCTTTAAACTATCAGTACAAAAAAGGCCAAAAGGTGATGTGAGTGTGCTTTTCTGTATAACTGCACCTTTTAATGTTCACAAGCCATATCTTGACATGGTGTAAAATGACTTATTTTCATTTATTTTTTAGTAAAACCATCTTGTATTTCAATGACAAAGGTTTGCTTTTGTAAAAACTTCATCGTGGTAGTAAGATCACACGTAAATACTCTCCCCCACATCAACGGGATTGTTCGATAATGTGCCCTATTCCATCACAAGCATTCATTATATTGGGCTCTAATTTAGCCCAGAGGCACACGCTCATGAAAAGCAAAAAATGCACTTGAATACTAACATTAGATTAGTTTAACTGTGTCTGTTTAACTATACTCAGCAAATGGAGTTCTTTTGTCACGGAACAAAGCTCATGTCTGGAAGTTGGAAGGAAAAATTAGAGAAAACAAAACAAGCAAATATGAATCAGAAGTTATACTTTTATAGTTCAAAACAACGAATTGTGGCAGCAGTTAAAGCAAAACAACAGCAACAGCACTTTCACTGCAGCAGTAGTGGAACCATCTGATTGCTCATTAATGCAAGAGAATCATGGGACCTGACGAGACAGGGCAAATCCCTGTTACTGGTCTCGGTAAAGGTAAAAGGCTATTCCACTGGGCTTGTTTTAGTCCTTTCAGCAAATTCCCACATACAAACATATGCCAACTTCAATAGTCCATGAGTTTTAAGTATTTTACAGATCTCATTTTTTTTCTCCTTCACTTCAGGGACTCAGTTTGTACTTTGAAAATATGCTTTTTATTCTTATGGAAGTCTTTTTTTTTTTTTTTTTTTTTTTTTTTTTTTTCCCCTTGCCATTAAAGTAGGCAACTTAAAGTCAGGACACCTGGCTTCTATTCCCAAATCTATTCTTATTTGAAGTGGTCAATGACTCTGTCCTTGTTTACCAGGCTGTAGATAGAAACCTAATAGTTACCTACTTCAAAGGGGCTTTGTGACCTGTAAGACTTAATTAATGGCTGCAAAGCAATTTGAGTACCATGGATAAAATGCTTTCTGCAAGTACATGTTAACTGTCATGGAAATAGTAGCTTCTTTACCTGTGGTAGAATTTTTGCAAACTGCCAGTTTAGAAGGTGTGGGCAACCTCAACACTGTAAATCCTATACAAAGTCCATTCAAATTACTCAAATAAGATTTTAACCAAGAGCAACTGTGGAATAAATCTGGACTCCATAAAATAGGAATGAGGTGAATCAGACACTGTATGTCCTGAGGAATCAGATACAGAGTAGTCAGCTCACTGATCTGTATCAACACATTAATGATTTATGTAGCTTTTAATTTACAACACAGACATATCTAAAATAATCAGGTAGAGGCAGGCATTAAAAATTCACTGCATGGGTCATAAAACGATTAGTTATTCAAGTGACTTCAGATTTGTATTTCATTAAGGAATAATTTTAATTTACTTTTAAACAGTTTATATACAGAGATTTAAGAACTCTTGGAAGCCGATTATGCAGAACTCCCACTTTTATGCATTCAATATATTTAAGTCCCTTTTTTTCAAGCTGTTTTAATTTGTTTGAAAGCACATGGAAAAAATATGGCTTGATAATTTGAGGGGGGGAAAATTCCTTTAATTTACAGAAAATGGTGGGTGTATTTTATTTGCATTTTTTATACATGCATGAAAGCCAAAAGAAGATCAAAGGGGAGTCTGCTCTCCCTACTGATCCAGACTGATTTTATCCCCCTCCCTCCACTATAACAAGCTCTCAACTTGGAGCTGATTGTAGCTTGGCTGCATTTAAGCAGCTGCATTCCACTTTAGCTGCTGGAGAACTAGTTTCCTGCTTCATTGCAAGTGTTTATTTTCTACTGCCCTTCTTGATCAAGCCTAGGGCCAGTTTAAGTATAAATTAAACTTACTCAGGTTATTTAGCGACTTTTCGCTTCCTCTTTCTTCCTTTTTTTTCTCTTTTTTTCTTTTTCTTCTTCTTCATCCTTTTGCAATAAATGTTTTCAGACGTCTCCTGCAACTATAAGCACTAAGACAATTACGTCAAAAACATTGTCATATCAACCTTGTTGGGAAAGCAGTCTAGCTCATCATGCAGGTAGCCTTTGTGTTCTGTTTTCTAACTATTTCTTTATTCACTTCCATGTCTTATCCTGGATCCCTGTAGCTTTTAACTTAAACAGATGCCTGTCATGTGGAACTTTATTGAGGGCTTTCTGAAACTCCAGATAAATCATACTGTATGAATTGACACTGTCAACCTTGTCTGTAACCTTCTCAAAGTCAAAAGAAGTTAGGCAGATTCCTGCTCTTCCATGTTCACTGTTTGACTTTATTTTTTGTTGACGAGATTATGGGCCATATTCCCAGCTGGTGTAAATTGATGCATCTCCATGGAAATCAATGGAATTGTGCCGTTTTACATACTGCATTGCAAATCTTTGCCTCCTCTGACTGAACAAAGTTTCTATTTTTGATGCATACTGTAAATGACCAAGTTTAACGATGCAGTGAACATCTACTTAAAATATGGACCCTGAGATACATAAGTTATCCACAGCAGATTAAAGACCCTGCGTCTGTATCTTTCCTTTTTACTCCCAAACTTTCTAAAAATGAGCTTTCTATTTCCTTCAAAAAAAAGAACAACTGCAGATCACAACTGAAAATTTTGCAGGAGAAGCTGGTCCATTCAGAGGGACCTGAATCATGTCACATTCAAGTCTGGTATGACTCAAATTGAATATTGGAGGATATGCATTGCCTATAACCCCTGCCAAATATGTCAAATATATTTTGTTGAAGAGTTCACAGATTTTATTTTCACAAAAAAGGACAAGAGAATCCCAGATTTTTCAGATCTCATCACTTTTATGATCCTATTTCTGTTTTCATCACCCTTAATTTCCAAGAGAGGAAGCTTTCACCTACAGTAAGTGTTTAAATATAAGACCTGTTGAACTTTGTTGGTTTTTTGTGTTTTTTTTTTTTAATGCAGCATAAGTATTTACACCATTATTGGACAACCCAAATCACGTAATAATATCTAATACATACTTCATAAAACTAAAGCCAGCTTCAGGAAATTATCTCCATTTTGCTCCTTCTAGAATGCAGGTTCTAAAAACATTACTGGCAGCTTTTCCTCCTTTTTAATGAACAAGGATAACCATTTTTTCCTAAAGCCATTCATGCTTTCTCACAACCAAATACAGCAATCAAGCCCAATTCTTCCTCTGGTTTGTTGAGCTTGATCCAAGGCAGTCCCATCCTTGGTCTTCCTATGAGCTGCATCTTCACGGCCAAGCTTTTGTCCTGCCCTGTTTCAGCATGAAATCTGATGTTCCTTCCTGCCTTTGACAGGGACATGGGAATAATAACCCATGGTACTGGTTATTGCCCAGCAGAGTTATGTTCATGAGCTCCTCTCCTTAGTGATAGTTCAGAGGTCTTTCCCCTTTTCTTTCTTGACATCCAATTTTGGAACAAAGAAGTTGGTGTGGGAAGTAGAGAGGGAAGGGGAGGAGAAATGGATTAATGTATGGATGTGCAGAAAGTATGCTTTATCTATGCCTTACAGTGTCCTAGTACTGTATGTTCCTTACTCTACCCTTCTGATATTTCTTGTCTTTAGAGACTCATGTAATCCATGACAGACATTCCCATTGTTCTTATGTGAAAGAAAGAAAGCATTTCTCTTTATATTAACTATCCTTGCTCTTGCTTATTCTATTTAATAACTCATGTAGGGAAGTGATATTAGGCCCATTTGTGTTATAATAATATTGACGGGCATGTCCTCAAGTATCCCAAGAACTCTGAAGGCAGTGGAGAAGCTCTCATAAATTTTACTGTGCTTTCATTAAGACCTGTGTTCAGGAAGCTGTCCACACGTGAACTTTACACATAATATTGAGAATGCTCCCTTAGCCCTCAGTGACCCTTTACCTTTGTGTCTCATTGGACTTTCGGAAGGTATCAGATGCAGAGTACTGTGCCTGCTCCTCCCAACATCCATTTTACCCATCAACACTGAAAGATACAATTTGACCCCTGTCAAATACACATGATCGTGACTGTAGCCTTTACAGACTTCTACAACAGCATCATCATTAACACATGAAACTGCGTCCTTCTGCCTGAAAAAAAAAAAAAACCAAAAAAAACCCCACAAAATAAAACCCAATATAAAACAGTGTTGTAAACATGAGCTACAACTTAGACCAACTCTAATCCCTCAAAAAGGTCTGAGAGGCACAATACTGTGCATTTCACCGAACAAGAGAAACATTATCATCCTTAAATTCCCTTGGTGTCTTTATTCCTAGTGTTCTTTTATGGAAAGTGCTCAGACATTGGTAATGACCAATAGTAATGAGCAATAATATTCATCTCAGTGCTGGACAAAATCACAGTTTTTTCCATACCCTTTTTCTACTGGGTAAATTTTAGTCTCTGAAGATCTGTCTTTCTGAAGTCGATAGTAAAAATACTGAGGTGCACCTTTTGCCTCAGAAGTCAGACTGTCTACCTGTTTTACTGGCATCCTGCAGGGGAAGACAGATGCTGTCTGAAAAGGTGTCTGCAAGGTATTAAACTGGATCCAGCTCAGGCATTAACTATTGACAGTGCTTTTTCAAAAAGAGATAACTCAAATGTACAAAATCACATATCCATGTTTGTAACAACTGGGCATTCCCTACAGATAGCTACACCTTTGGGCTTTTTCACCATCTAAGCTATCACCGCTCTGCCCTGCTTCTATTTTAACAGAAACATCTTATGGGAACACACCTATTTAGAAAGAAAATCAAACAACATTTACAATCTGTATCTTCCCTCTGTTGCTAAACTGAGATAAAGAAAATGAATGATAACTAGAAAAAAATGATGGACTTAAATGAAGATAAAGGTAGCAGAAATTCATTTTAACAAGATGAAATCTTAGGCTTTCCTTTTTAAACTGGGAAAGATCAGATTGGGATACCAATAGAAATCTGAAGACTGAAGAAATGGTGCATGACAATCCTACGTATATGGCAATTTAGTCCTTGAAAGACAAAATCATGAGTCCAGCACTTAATGGAAGTTCCCTCTCTGGGTTCTCTACTAATATACGTGACATTTTAATGTCATATGATGTGCTTAGAGTAATTATGGCATGCAATTTCTCCTTGAATGATGAAAGGCTTATGCCTTTTTGTCCTTCAAAAACATGTTTTCAGACCACTATCAATTCCACTTTTGGTGTCTTCTCTGTATAGGTGCAGAGTATATCAGGGGTCAGCCTTTGAAAATAAATATCAAATATCTACAGATTACTGAGAAACAAATAAAATCATTCAGGACATTACACAGAGGTCTTTTAACCCCTGGCACAAGTTTTAGTGATTTTGAAATATCCAGAGAGAGGTAATAAGTCAAACAGAGCACAGTAACTGGAATGACTCAGAGGCTATCTCTTTGTACCTTGGGAGAACTATACAAAACAGGACTAGAGACCTCAGCTCAGAACAAGGACAGCTAAAACAAAAAAAAGCCAAAAAATTCCCCAAAAGACAAAAAAAAGAACCACAGAAGCGAACCCCCCCTCCAAAAAAAAAACTTCTCACAGATATATCTCTTTACTATTGAACATAATAAATTTGGTTTAGATATTTAGATGAACCTAAAAAGTGTATGGAAGAGCTGAAAATTAGAGAAGTGTCACAGCACTGAGGTGTCTTATCACTTAAGACTAGGAAGCAGCAGAAAGGAGACCAAAAGACATCTAAAACCCAGAAAAAGGAGGCGCATTAAAATAAAATAAATTTAAAAACAAAACAAAACAAAACCCACAAAAATAACCCCTAAAATATGCCTTGAATTATACCAACAAATATTTTATCTAGAAGGGTTTTTTTCCCAGAAAAAAAATAAAATGCTTGGAAAGGTGGAAATGCACATGCTGATAGAGATGTTATAGAAGTCTTATTGCATAATAGCTTTTGCATTAGTAAGAAATGATGTTTTATTTGGGAAACTGGGTCTCCCATGGACCTAGCTCTACTTCAGCACCTTCAGTAGAAGGTGAATGAAATGATTTATCTTTCCTAGCTGACAAAGTATTGACAGTTTCAGTCTAAATAATAAAAAAATGGCAGTTTTTCCTTCATGCTACTGTCTGCAGAAAAGTCATATCAAAACAATTAAATATTCACAGACAGATTTTCAATGAATCTATGACATTTTAAGATAGTTGGGGTTCTGGCTCTAAATTTTTAATTTTTACAGGCTTCAATATGGTTTCTTTTTTGTTTACTTATTCCTTGCGCTTTTTCTTGCTGTCTTTTTTCTTTTTTTTCTTCCTTTTGTATTTTTTTTCCCCTGAGGAGGAAATAAGGGATCATATTTTTTTATTAATAAAAAAGAAAAAGGAAGGGGAAAAATACCAAAAGAATAGAATTTGTCTTTATGAAAGAAAATACTGCAGATATTTTGCCAAAAAGGACACATAGTGAAAATAGATTAGTTCATTTGAGCAGTATGTGGAAAATATATATTTCCTGAAGCAGGTGGTGCGAATGAAGAGGATAGGAAGAAAAATGTCTTGCGTGGAAAGTATTCTTCAAAATGTGATTTCTCTCATCAAGTGAAGAGGCAGCAAAACATTGTGCCACTGAGAGCTGCACTGTTTCCTAGCAGGCTCTCTTTGGAATCTTCATTTATTTGCTTATAAACACAGATCTCTTGGTTAGCTTTGTTCACTGATTTTGTGTTGGTTTTGTTTTTTTTTTTTTTATCTTTTCAATGAAGAGGTGGATAGAAAGATAAAATTGTATATTAAGTAATGAAGTAAATGGGAATACACAAGAAAGGAGGATCTGGGAGAGAAGGTAGGGCATAACTATGTAACAGAAAAGATATAACCTTGCATCTTTTGAAGAACAGCTTCTATTCAGCAGTCAATACCCCTTTGGTTTTGTCTTTGTCTTTCTTAACCACTATGGATAGCAAAGGTGAGGCAGGTACTGACTTCATTTGGCAAGAGAAGAGTCCAATATTTCTCTAATTAATAGCTAATCTGCCAGAATATAAAAATCTGGGTCAGCAAAAACAGTTCATCAACACGTGTTGAATTAATAAATCCATGTATTTTGGCTTGGTTTTCTTTAGAGGTGAGGAAGTGAGACATTTTGGAAAAAAAATCAACGGCCAGTTATAGTCTAAGTCAAATTCTGATTATCATAGAATCATAGTATGGTTTGGGCTGGAAGGGATCTTAAAGAACATCTAGTTCCACCCTCCTGCCATGGGCAGGGACACCTCTCACTAGACCAGGTTGTTCAAAGCTCCATCCAGCCTGGCTTTGATTATCATCACTTGTGTACCATCTGACCAGACTCTTTTTTACCATCCTACCAACTTCCAACTGTTACTTAATTGGATTTTCATCATATTCTAAAAGGTTTTCAGTGTTGCTGTTAAATCAAGAAACAAAGGAAATACGTTAAAGTAACTTCAGTGAAGTTAAAAGTTACAGGGGAAAAAAAAAAAGTGCTTTATGAACGACTATCTTCATATAGGATTAATATTTATATTTATGGAAACAAAATGTTCTTACATGTGTTCATTCTTCACCATCATATACTTGACTGTATGGGAAACAGAAGACAGAAATCCAGGCTCAAAGTATTTGCAGAAAAGTATTTAGGTTATTGTTTGGGGGTTTTTTTGTTTGTTTTTGTTTGTGTGTGGGGTTTTTGGTTTTTTTTTGTTTTTTTTTTTCTAGTCCAAATATATCCTGAGTATTGCTGAGACTCATATAATCCAACGAGAAGGGAAATGTATGGAGAGGGATCATCCTCCCCTTTCCACTATGAGTAAGACCCTTCCCTTCAGTAGCCACTGACAGACTGCGGATCTGCCTTAAAATAAGTGCCTGAACTTCTTCTTTTAGTAACTGGGAAGAGGTAAAACTAGTCTGGTTGTTTCTGTACTTACACAGACTTAGACACAAACAGGCAAAAGCATAGAAACTCACCTCTCAGGAGAAAGATAAGAAGAATCAGAATTTCATTTGAAGAAATACAGTTTTGCTAACATTTTTTAATAGTTCATTAGAGTCAAAATATAAGAGAGAAGACTGACTAGTTGTTAGTGCACTCTTTTGGGAAGGAGGGTCATAGATTCAAGTCTGCACTTCAGTGACTAGCAGTTTTTTTTCCAGTGACGGCTTCAGGTAAAATTCAAATGTTTCTTTAGTTCAAGGCTCAGGGATTTTGCCCTCTCAGATGAGTGCTCTAGCCAGTGGGAGGTATGTTGTCATGGTATCATATTTATACTCCCTCACTCTGGCTAAATGACTGATTTTTCCATATTGCAGAGAACAGCTTTAGTCTCCCCACTTTAGGTTAAATGAATTTAAGGGATGGCTTAATTTTGTCTAGCTAAAGTTTTTGATAGCCCTGGGTGTCTCCCATCTTAGGATAGGAAAGAATTTCTAGAATAGCTCAGTAATACAGGAACATGCTGATGAGTGGCAATTGAAATATTGTTAATGCTTGACAGCATACAGACACCCAGAATTAAAAACAGCTGCCAGAGAAACCCAAGCGTTTGTAAGTTAGAAATCTGCATGCTTTAGGAAACTTTAGGGTTACACAGCAGTTGGACAAAGATTTTAAGAATGAAAAGTTGTTTCAAGTTCATTTAAATTTAATTATAGTGACAAATATTAATTTGAGGTTTTGAGTTAAAGTGATTGGGAACTTTCATGACACTTAAGAGGACTGAAAAACAAATCCACATCCGCTAACTCCTAAAGGTTTAGAATGATAGAATAATTGAACTGCCTAGGTAGGAAGGGACCTTTCAGATCATCTAGTCCAACCATCAACCTAACACCAACAAAAAACATCACTAAACCATATCTCTAAGCACTATGTCTACCCGTCTTTTAAATACCTCCAGGGATGGTGAATCAACCACTTCCTGAACATCCAGTTCCAACACTTAGTAACCCTTTCACTGTAAAGATGTTTCCTAATATCCAATCTAAACCTCCCCTCGTGCAAACTGAAGCCATTTCTTCTTGTTCTATCGCCTGTTACTTGGGAGAAGGGACAGACCCTCACCTCGCTACAACCTCCTTTCAGGTAGTTGTGGAGAGCGATAAGGTCTTCCCTCAACCTCCTGTTCTCTAGGCTGAAAAACCCCAGCTCCCTCAGCTGCTCCTCATAAGACTTTTTCTTCAGACCCCTCACCAGCTTTGTTCCCCTTCTCTGGACACACTCCAGCACCTCAATGTCTTTTTTGCAGTGAGGGGCCCAAAACTGATCACAGTACTCAAGGTGGGGCCACACTAGTGCCCAGTACAGGGGGACGATCGCTTCCCTAGTTCTACCCACTCCACTGTTCCTCATACAGGCCAGGATGCTTTTGGCCTTCTTGGCCACCTGGGCACACTGCTGGATCATATTCAGCCAGCAGCTGACCAACACCCCCGGGTCCTTTTCTGCCAGGCAGCTCTCCAATCACTCTTCCCCAAGCTTGTAATGCTGCATGGGGTTGTTGTGACCCAAGTGCAGGACCTGGCACTTGGCCTTGTTGAACCTCATACCATTGGCATTGGCCCATCGATCCAGCCTGTCCAGATCCCTCTGCAAAGCCTTTCCAGATCCCTCTGCAAAGCCTTTCCACCCTCAAGCAGGTCGATACTCCTACCTAATTTGGTGTCTTCTGCAAAATTCCTAAGGGTGCACTCAATCCCGTCATCCAGATCACTGATAAAGATATTAAAAGGCCCCAATTCCGAGCCCTGGGAAACACTACTTGTGACCAGCCACCAAATGGATTTCATCCATTCACCACCGCTGTCTGGGCCCCGCCCTCCAGCCAGTTTTTTACCCAGAAAGAGTACTACTGTCCAAGCCATGGACAGCCACTTTCTGCAGGAGAATGCTGTGGGAAACTGTATTAAAGGCCTTTCCCTCATCCACCAAGCAGGTCACTTTGTCATAGAAGGAGATGAGGTTGGTCAAACAGTATCTGCCTTTCATGAACCCATGCTGACTGGGCCTGATTGCCTGGTTGTCTTTCATGTGCTGCATAATGGCCCTCAGCATGATCTATTCCATAACCTTCCCTGGAACTGAGGTCAGACTGACAGGCCTCTAGTTCCCTGGATCCTCCTTCCAGCCCTCCTTGTGGGTGATTCTCACATTTCCCAGATGCCATCAACTGGGACCTCCCTGGTTAGCCAGGACTGCTGGTAAATGATAGCAAGTGGCTCAGTGAGCACTTCCGCCAGCTCCTTCAGTACCCTCGGGTGGATCCCATCTGGAACCATAGACTTTCATATGCCTAGGTGCTGGAGCAGGTCCCTCACCATCTCCCTTTGGATTACAGGTGCTTCATTCTGCTCCCCGCCCCTACCTACTACCTCAGAGGTCTGGGTACTCAGGGAACAACTGGTCCTACTGCTACAGATTGAGGCAAAGAAGACATTAAATGCATCAGCCTTCTCGTCATTGTTTGTCACTGTTACTGCCCTCATCTAGTAAAGTATATCCTTTGCCTCAAAAAATGCTTACAAGGGAGCAGCTGATCAAGGAAAATATGTTAATAAAAAGCCTTGGGTCTAGTAGATATCTACCCAAACTTCCCTTTGTTAGGTATTTAAACATGAATAATTAAACACTCTCTAATGGTCCACCCTTTATAACAGATTTCCAAGCAGTTGGAAGATGTAGCAGCAACAAGTTACAAAAGTGAAAGGAAATGTTTACCAGATCAAGATGAAAGAGTCAGTACAATATTCTTCCACCACTGAAGAATTCCTTTTCCATGCTGTGCAGGACTTGATGCTTCTCCACATCAACTGCAGAAAGTTCCTTGTATATGAAAATGTCAGCAAATGTAAAATGTATGCAGAAATAGAAACCAGGTTGATGAGAACAGAAAATGTGGTTGGGCGTGGCTACAACTTCCAAATCCACTCTGCACTCATAAATTTTGCATTGCTATTTTTAAAGGTTGTTTATGCTCACGCATTTTTTTTAATTGGAACTTGACCGGATTGTGCATATTTTATGATGCTGTCACTTTCCAGAATATCATTCACAGTTTCTTTTTTTCTAACATTTACAAAATTTAATGACTTTCCTCCTATAAAAGATATAGGCATCTGCATTTTTTTGAAATACAATCAGTTTAAGCTGTGTAAAACCAGGAGGGGGGAACATCCTGCTTGATAGTTTACCAATAAAAATGAGAAAAGATAAAACCAACAGGAACAGACACCCTGTACTTCTAGCCTAAGATTTCTGCAAAACAGAATGCACTGTGCTTTTCTGCTTTGAATGAAAATTCAGAGATAAGGATAACAGTATAAAACAGGCCAGAATTTTTCCAGTGAAAATACATTTATTTGAAAAATTATATTTCTTTGAGTCCTGTTATTCAAAATCTCTTGGGTTGGATGGACTATTAACCAATTCTGAGGGAAACTCTTTCAAATTCCTGGTTGATATGGATCTCCAGGATTTTAGGAACTCTGGTACTTCAACTATGGGAAAAATATTGCTATAGGTTTCTTCCAGTTATTATAGGAACTCCATTTTACTCACTCATTTGAGCTGACATTAAACTGACTTTTGTTAGCAATGAAACAGAAGAGAAGGATGATCTTGTGGGCTTCCAGATCTTTGTAAGTTTTAATTAAATTGATTAAGATTCTGTTAAACGATAACTTTACAACAAAAGGAGAGCCTCATGTCTCTCTTTTTTGTACAGGAATTTCCCTGTACTCACTCAAAAAGTTCTGTTAAATGCAAAGGAAAGTAATCAGTGACTGAAAAATCAGGACCACAAGATATTATGGGCACTTTAAAATAGGTTCCCATGGTGTGGATGAACTTTGCGGTGGTTTTATTTATTTATTTACATAGGATTGAATATGAAAGCTAATCCTATAGGTCACCTTCAATCCACAAGATTTCCTGCTGTCCATAAACTGAACTAATGCTTCAAAGTCATCCCCTTGGGCCATGTAAGTTTGGCTCAGTACAAAGTGGCTGATTCTGAATTAATAGACAGGAGATAGATTTTTTTTAGGACAACAGTCAAAAATTAAAAGCAGTGAGTTTTCTGGGCTGTGTGTTGCTAGGGTCAGTTTGTCATTCCCACATTGCAGTCAAGACCTCTGCATATGGTAGAAAAGGTGCTGTATACAGTTTTAAAGTTTATTTTTCAATCTGAACCTTCCCCATTAAGAAAATAAATAAAGAAATGTAGTTCCATCCTGTTTGACCTCCGTTAGGAGAGGAAAAAGCACATGATCCAGTGCTCTGAGCACTGGTTTGATATAAAGATACTTCCCTGCAACCTTGAGTGTATAACTTATATACCCCATGTCTCTGTTGCTCATCTATGAAATGGAGGTACTGGCATTTCCACACCAAAGGTAGAGATTTAGCTTAATAACTGGGCTAAAGAAATATGCAACTTATTGCCTATTGAGAATGCCTCTTTAAAATCACACTTGCACCCATGTACAGATCCAGTCATTCAGAAGCATATCAGCCTAGAGACTGTCTCATTTTAATCAAGTTTATCAGTCTCTATCTTGTTTTAATCCTCCAAAAGTATCAGATAATGACTTTTGAACAATATTACCTACTAATATTCTATTAGACTTAAATTTTTTCAATAAATTATTTTCTCTGCCTTCATTTATGAGTCTGAGCTATCCATTTTTTTATATATATATTTTTACCATTTCTGCAGCTTAGATCAATGTGTCTTTTTTTTTTTAACAACTGTCCCTTTATGCAATTGACCTTTCTACAAAGACTTTCTTTGTTCAGATGCATTTCTTATTTTTTCTTCTTTTTTTCAACTTTTTTTAAATGAACCTAAAGGTAATTGTGTTCATCACTGTATGCTGAATTATAATAGCCACTTTTGAGAATAGTGCTTTGTACAATGGAGCCCACTTGATGACTATCTGATATAAAAATAAACCTAGGAGAATAGATTGACTGAGGAACAGTACCCCAGAATACACAATATAACACTTGTGAGAGAAATTGGACAATGATAATATGAAAGACACCAGAACTCCTTTGACCCGGTGAAGTTCTACTGTGCTACAGCACAACACAGCTCACCTTTTAATTGCTTTTAGTAATACAAGGAGTCTGAAAACTGAAAGAAGCAGGGAGAGAGAGGGAGCCAACTTAACGAAGAGGATCTGCAATGCAGAAGGCAAAACAGACAATTTTTTATCCCAAATTGGGGAAAGAGGAATTGTCTATTGGCTTGCCTTTGTCCCTAATTAGAAAAGGATTAGAGTTTGTGCAGCTTCAAGGGACAGAATCTTATTTTGTTGGTTTGTTTGTTACAATCCAACATAAAATAATTCCTACACTGATTTGCCTATTTCAGTGGCAACTATTGAAGATTATTATCATTTTCACTTATGGAAGTGTTCAGAAGATCAGAGATGTTTTAGAAGTACTCTTCACAAGGTTATGCTTTGCTTTGCTATGTTTCTTAATAGCTAGGGATTTTAGCCACATGTCTTCCCTTGAAAAAAATCAGAAACTTCTTGAGTGGATACTCCCCTTAGCTGCATAGGTCCTTCCAGTACCCTTCACACTAACTCTTGCTGTCATTAAGTGTACAAAGTAACTGCATTCTAGAACATTATGGACTCCGAGATGCTCAATAGGTCTTTGGTTTAGTCACAGACAGCACAGGCAAAGGCCTGCACAGCCACAGTGTCGATGGGCAGAATCATACCATGGTCATAGTCATGTCAGGAAGTGGAAGCCAGAAGAGAAGTTGTACATACTGTGAGTCTGCCTTCAGATGAAGAGCATCATGATAAGGATAACCAGTTCTCTGTTCTGTTTGCTGACCCTGCAATCCTTTTAACTATGGAGGAAAATCCCTTCCCCTGCCCTTTTGCTCCTCTACTACAGTCCTTAGATCCCATTCCTTATAGCTCTCTTATAGAAGAGCTTTTTGTCATCAGCCTCAAGTTATGTCATAATGGATATTCCCCTTACGTATAGGGAAGGTAATAAGATCTGTACCAATGGAAATTTGTTTCATTACAGAGTTGTGTAAAGACAGACCTTTAAACACTTTTTATTTCAGTAGGAGCTGGCACCTTAATGCACCTGGGAGTCTTAGCCTGAAAGATTTTGAGCTTGTTGACACCATGTAGTTCCAGCAAGCCCACTGAATTCACAGACAGTGACCCTGCAAAAGCAATCTCAATTGGAAAAGAATATGATCTCCAGGGCATAAGGGAACATATTTGCTTGGGCAGGGGACATGTAGCTGATGGGTACACCACTGTTACAGGTGTTTGTGAGATAGCTGTGTTCAGGCAATAAGGCAGGATGCAAAGTGGGGCATTCTCATAAGTAAATATGCCTCAGACTCCTTTCTGACAGTGGTGCCTCAAAGCTCAGTTATTCTGTTTAAACAGTGGTTGATGTTATTAGATATGAGCCTCTGGACCATGTTTCCAGTTCTATGTATGATTTGCAAAGGCAGCTGGAAGAGGCATCAGAGGCATAAAAGAAAAGTCTACATCCATAATAGAAGCATGTCCTTAAGTCATATGTCCTTGGAAATGTTACTTCTCCATTCTGCTGTGAGAGTTTATATGTTCCCAGGCATGCACCGCGTTCCCTCTGTAGACGGGATAATAGCAATAGAATTAGGCTTTTATATTCACAAAGAAAGGTCAACATATGCCTTTATAAACCTTGAAAACATCCTTTTTGCACTTTCTGATAATCAAATGTGTTGAAAGAACCAATCAATTGTACGTAAACATTTCATGTTCAGCAGTGTATAGTCACGCAGGACAGTGTATAATGGAACGCTCCAAAATAAAGAATGGACAAAAGTACATCCCTATTAAAAGCATAGATTTATTGACCTATCGATGTGTTTAAAAGGTCTCTGCTCTGAAACGAGGCTATATGTAAATAAGAACAATTGAAAGCAAAGGACAAATTCACAGGAAGAATTGAAACTATATGAATCACTCAGGCTTTCTGTAGCTGGACTTAAAAATAATTTTTAACCTCTGCTTGTCTCTAATCCTGAATTCTTTTGGTATAATAAAAAATGCCTGTTTCTCAAAAGCAATTCTTATCCAAATTAAAAGCCAGTGTCGTAACACTACTGACTGGCTTATTTTTAAATCATAAACATTTTAAAGGACAGATATATAAGAATTTATGACAGCCATTTTTGAAACACTAGAAAGGAACAATGCAACATGAATATTTAAAATGAATATTGAACAGAACTATACTCATTCCTTTAAAAAAACACAAACAACAAACAAACAAAACCAAAAAAAGCAACAAGATTCTGCTCTTATTTTTAAACTTCTTTTATGCATTGAAGTCCAAAAATTCTTGTTCATTTCCTTGCAAGGTAAACAATGTCCAGGAGAGGGGAAGACAACTAGAGTGGAAGACAGCTAGAGATGGTAGTGTCTTAAACCACTGAAGCAAGGTTTTGCAGATCTCATCTAACAGAGCCTTTAGATACTGTATGTACAAAAGGCCTATGCAAACTTAAATTAAATGTGTCAGGAAGGTGGTGGGGACAGAGATTCCTCAACAGATTTTACGCACATAACCTTTATTTTGATACTAAGTCTTCCATTGAAATTAATGGAAGCTTAGGCAGCTAAATGTATTTACAAGTCTGACACATAGACTAAGATGCTTCAATGCATCAGGCATCCCTATCTGATGGGATTAGGAAGAAATACAGTTTAGAAGCACAGAGTTATATAATTAAACAGTTATAATTATATAATTAAACAGTTAGCTTTTCTACTGAAGCATCAGATACTGCCTAATGTCAAAGATGGAACCTGGATAATAAAGACCAATTTTCTGATATAGAATAATGGGAAGGTTTACATAGCTGTAAACCATTTTGATCCACAGCACAAGATCAAGGTATTAAAATATTCTTAAAGCATGAATATTAACAAATGAATCTTGGTCTTTGGGCAAGTGACAGAGATGTCATTCCACTTTATATATAAAACCAAATGAACTCCTTTCAGTTTAAAATGTTCTACTTACAGCAGAAAGAAGTCTTACACTAAACACTTTAGGAGAACGTTGGTGAAAAGACAGAAAGTGTTTAACTGCACCCACTGTAGATGAGCAATGATTTGTTGATCGGATACCTGTTATTTGAGAAAAGACTGATAGTTTGGGAAAACCAAGTTGAATGTAACATATTTGGGGAGTACCAATTTATCCTGGTGTTTCACTTATAGTATCTTTCCAATGCCTTGATTCCACCAAATAAAATTTGCAGCACTCCCAGGCGACAAAAGACAAAGTTGTTGGATCATTTAACTTCTCATAGTAGCCCAAGAGAAAAAAGAGAAAAAGTGGAGGGACAATGGTAAAAGACAAGATGCTGAGTTATTATTAAAGTTGCTCAGATGGATGAGCAAGGCACTTCAAATGGAAGAAGGAATGTCTCAAACATCGTTCGGCTTGCAGACAGAACAGTCTGGGTAAGATTAAAAAATGTGGAAGAGCATGTGGGGGAAGCAAACTTTTTTTTTACACTTTCTTAGCTGTAGAGTTCAGCAGTTTTAATTTATTTGTTTATCTGTTCACATCCACCTACTTGATCACAGTCAAACACATGCTTATATCAATCAAAGCATAAAAGTCAGATACCATCACTAACATCACTGGAGTGATACCATCTTTATCAGCTATCTATAAAGTACTTTTAATGTAGTGGAAACAGGAACCCTTGGAAAGGTTGTGGGAATAATTTTTTTCTGAGACTCTTTACACTCAATTTTGAAATTAAAAAGCTTTCAAGGGCTTCGTTCCATGTTAGCTATCAAAGTACTCTCTTCAGCAATCACTTACAATTCACCTAAATAAGTATCTCTAGCCTTATATCACACACCTTTTTCTTACAAAATTTATATTAGTGTAAAATGCTTAAAAACTCAGAAAGTTTGTAAAAAGTCAAATTAATCTGTTAATGAAGGTATAAAATCATCATCAGATGACCAGTGCTTCCAAGGTGAATCTCTTTTGGGCTCCTCTGTTTGGAATCCCTTTGTGCAACATCTAATAAAATAAGGTATAAGGTCAAAGTTAAGGGTGAAATCTGTAGGAAAAGACAGACAAACAAATATTTTTGTCATAAAAACTGAGAAAAAAAAAAGAAGAAACTTTTGAGCACATGAGATATGCAGAAGAACTATATTGGTTGGTGTAATAAAGCTGATTTCTTTTGCTACAAATCTTTGTCTTTGACTACCACACACACAAGAATACCATTATTCCTAAACATGTTATAATACATTTAATACTGATAGCCATGGTGATATTCCCCTGTTAAAGAAAATGAGCAGGAAAGTAACTTAGGAAAGATAAATTTTAGAAGTAACTTAAGAGAAAAAAAAACACCTTCAAAAGCTAAACATACCACCCTGTCTGATAACTTGATTTACCTGGAAGGGAGTCAAGTTGTTCCTAGAAAGTCTGTGAACATAAAACTGAAGAAGACGCGCTAGAACGAAAGGCATTCCCAGCTCTAGAACAGGTGGTAAGGCTTTGCTCTGATCAAGGAAACTTCCAAGTTTTCTACTTGGAAGGCAGACTAAATGGCCAAAAGCATCCTGGCCTGTATGAGGAGTGGGTAGGACTAGGGAAGCGATCGTCCCCCTGTACTGGGCACTAGTGTGGCCCCACCTTGAGTACTGTGATCAGTTTTGGGCCCCTCACTGCAAAAAAGACATTGAGGTGCTGGAGTGTGTCCAGAGAAGGGGAACAAAGCTGGTGAGGGGTCTGAAGAAAAAGTCTTATGAGGAGCAGCTGAGGGAGCTGGGGTTTTTCAGCCTAGAGAACAGGAGGTTGAGGGAAGACCTTATCGCTCTCCACAACTACCTGAAAGGAGGTTGTAGCGAGGTGAGGGTCTGTCCCTTCTCCCAAGTAACAGGCGATAGAACAAGAAGAAATGGCTTCAGTTTGCACGAGGGGAGGTTTAGATTGGATATTAGGAAACATCTTTACAGTGAAAGGGTTACTAAGTGTTGGAACTGGATGTTCAGGAAGTGGTTGATTCACCATCCCTGGAGGTATTTAAAAGACGGGTAGACATAGTGCTTAGAGATATGGTTTAGTGATGTTTTTTGTTGGTGTTAGGTTGATGGTTGGACTAGATGATCTGAAAGGTCCCTTCCAACCTAGGTGATTGTATGATTCTATGATTTTATGATTCTATGATTCTAAGAATGCTGAGACATAGACCAGTATTTCAGGACACAGAATCTTTTTCGGCAGTAAGGGTTCAAGTCCTGTACATCTACTCATATTACTCATGCTAATACACTCATGTATGTTACATTACTATGCAGGTATGCATTGCTATCTAAGTATGTAAAACTAACTTCCGTTAAGGTTGTTGTTCCTCTTACAAATGAATGTATAAGAATCTGGCCCACAAGATCAAGTAAGAAAGACTTTTCAAAAAATATTTCGAGCACAGTTTTATTATGCAAAGCATGACCCCCAAATCTGTGTTTACCTGATAGAAGAGAATGGCTCCAAAGGTAATAGATTTTGTCTTTTAAAAGAATTTGCATTATAAAAAAATGCATTTAAGTGGAAATAGATCTAACATAATACATGTTTTAAAAAGCTGTCTCAAAATGCGTTTACCTGGCAGAACAGCTGTTCTGGTCTCCTGAGTAAATAATTAAACGTTTTAAAGAAACTGCACATATACATATTTACCTGACAGAATGGAACAAATACAGCGAATATTTTTTATCATGCTTGGAATACAGAAAAATTATTTCTGAAAGGACATGAGCCAATATGGTCCTCATCATTTTGTAAACTTGTCCTGAGGATCAGCATTTACATCTGAGGTAGAGATGTTTCAGCAAAAAAATACCTAAAAACCAACTAAACAAAGAACCAACAACAAAACCTAGGCAGTTAAACTGATGATTCACTAAAACCAAAAGCATTCTGAAGGCAGGATTATTTTTATGGCAATTTTGACATTTTCATTTTTGGTGATAGGGATGGGAAATTGAGATTTGTCAAAACTCTCAAATAAATATTCTCATTTTCTTCACTGACATGCATTTTCTGTTACGTATAGTTATTCTCTCAGTTTGATTTTGTATGCTAGTTGTTTTTCAGTCACAGAGGAGGGTGGAAATATAGTCTGAGAAAAAAAAAAAAAAAATGGTAGTCTTTGAATAGCCTGTGATGTTTCTGGTTAGTTTGGAAACAAACAGCAGAATTCCAGACTCACAGTCACAGCATTGCAGAGGGACTGACCCAATCTTCATGTCGAACCTGCAAAGGCAAAAACATACAAATACATCTGTATATGTGGCATGCATGAGAGCTGCCCACACAACAGCAGGAGCCGCTAAAGACATTCAGCTCGGTGGCTGCTAGTATTCATCGACAGCTGGTTTCTGTAGGAGGCAGAGCTAGAAAATGTCATGTTTTATGAACCTCCTTCCCTCACTCTGAGGATTCCAGTGAAAGGCAGAAGCAGAACAAATCTCCTGTGTTATGCAAGCGAGCAATATAGAAGGCATGTGAGACATTTCCAGTTCTGGCTATTTTGGCCAAAGGTCTGATATCACACTTAATTTTACAGCAGCGAGTAACAAGTAGAAGAATAATAATAGAATCAATATCAATCACTATTTTGTTTAATTAATCTGTTTGTTTCCTGCATTTATTTCACTCTCACAGTATTTATTTTTTTTTCCATAAAAATGGTCCTCTCTACATATGAATGGAGTTTTCTGCTCTCAGTACCAAGGAAATCTTTCTTCCTTATGGAGCATCAGGGCTCTAGTAACTTTAACATAAGAATGGAGAGAGATATCCAATATTAACTTTTACTGTCCACTATCTTTAAACCTATGGAGGAATTCACATATTCATTGTAGTTGTCTACAATGTAGATATTATCTTGGGGTCTCTTCATAGTCAGTGGGTGTTTCTAGGATGCAGTTCATCTTATGCCAAAGTGGACATCTGAATGTGATCAGATGAATAGTGACCTGAAAGTGTCTTTTTTTCTTCACCGAGTATAAAGAAAGATGAGTGAGTAGCAACGGTATAGATTTCTATACTGTTGATGTCTACATTTAGCTGCAAGAATTTCTATTTCTTTCCTGGGCTGTGTAGGAATAGACTCAATAGAACAGCCTGTACATCAGACTGCTATGACTCATGATGAACTAGAATTCCGCCTGAAAAAAGGTGATACAGTTTTCAGTCTAGCCAACTTTTCATTTTACAGGTATGCACACTGCTCTAAGTAGCATCTGAAGTAAGAGAGCCTCTTTGTTTACCCAGAAAAGCAACAAGTCATTAAATATGAAAAAGATGACAAACAGATGGAAGGGATTAATTCCAAACACGACTGAAAGCCATTAACACTGTTATCCAAGCCTCTCTTACGAACCTAAAGAGAATACTACCAATTTTGCAACATGCAACTTTACTATTGCTATAGCAGCCATTGAAGTTCTAGAAACACAAATCCAAATTCTTTTATATCTTTTCAGGAGAGATATCTGAAGTCTCCTTTTCACAAAACATGAGGTGATGCAATCTTTTTCTACGTATGAATTAAATACGTAGAAAACTGGCCTTCTGTATTAGAAATCCAAATCTAGCTTCAACAATGACATGAGTGTGAGTATGCTATGCACACCAGAACACACACATATACATATACTTGCAATTGTGGCACTAAATTCCATTTGGTTCATCCATCTGAAAAAAACCATGCCAGGATCTCCTTAGTCCTTAGCAGGAAATATGACCAAAGGGACAGTACTTTTAAGGGGGCTTATCCTCCTTGAATGTTTCAATTCCATAAGACAGTTAGAATATATTAAGTAGTTACTGATAAGATCTAGTGATATAGAGCTCATACAAAAATAATAATTAAAATGCTTGAAAGAGGGGGTTCTCACTCAGTTATCTCCTTTACCCTTTATGTTCCATTCATTAAATAGAATCTCTTATATATGCATGATTTCTTAGATGTTCAGAGAAAAGTGAAGCTTGAATCATGAGCAGAGACAGACTATGAGAGTGCTTTAACCTTATGAACCTTTTCTTGTTGATATGAGAAAGAACTGACCTGGCTTTTTTAATTACAGGAGAGGATTTGTAGCTGAGAGGGACCTTCAGCAGCCCAGAGTGAGATCGTATCTCTGAGATGACTTTGAAGAGATTTCTAAATAGTGCCTGTTATGAATGGCAGTTTCAGGTGCCTCACTCTTCCCCATATGTGTCCTCAAGTTTGTGACCATCTCAGGTGTCTGGCTACCCTCAGACATTGCAGCAAAGAGCTGGACACTGCCATATTGACAGTGGGTCTCGTTTATAGATTGGACCCTTCTGCTCCCCATGCTTCACTCAGTGTCTGAAAAATCGTGACAGTAGCACTTGCCTTTTTCCCAGGCATGGTGAAAATAAGCATAAAAGAACCACAGTTACAATGCCTTCTTAATCAAGCTGTTGTGGAGTAAGTTCTCATTTCACTTATGCTGGTGTAAACTAAGAATAAATTACTGCTACCTTAGTTTGTATATGTATAAAATATTATAGTAAAATCAGTGTCAGAAACCTTATTTTAAATTCCATTATGTTTGTTTGTTTGTTTGCTTGTAGAGGATTACGGTGAAATTTTTGACTGGGGGGGAGAGGCTGTTTTCAAACTGTTTGAAAGGCAAGGAGGAATGGCTGTTGACTGATGAAGCATAATCACATTAATACTTTATTGCTGTATTTGTCAATATATTAGTGCAATATTTTATTGTATACATTATTAACTGTTTCTGTTAAATATTTTATGCTGGTCTGTTACATTTTTTATTTTGACTGTGATAAATTTTGATCTGAGAGACCTTTTATTTTTTCCTTTGCAACAAGAAAAAATGATAACACCACATTAAAGGAAACTTATGAGATCTAAGCTAAACCCAGTAAATAAAAAAGGTGCTGTTTTTCTGCCTCTTCTTAATCTTGCCCCCGCCCACCTGCTCTCTTTGTGTGTGTGCTCCATTCTTTGCTTGGAAGCTGGAGGGTTTATGACTTTAAAATCTGTACTGTTGGAGGCTGAGAACTCTTAGCTTTTGTGCAGTATCTGTACAAAACATCTGTAAGTCCTAAGCAACAAGCAGGAATTGGTTCAAGAAGGAACTATAGATGAATCACTAAGCAATACTGTCTACAATAAAAGTTTGACATCCCAGGGGTTGCAAAAAAAAAAAAAGGAAAGCCCTACTAAAAATAACATTGTAAGTTTTATAAACTATTGAATAGAAAGTTAGGAGAAAAAGGAAAGAAAACGGAAAGCAGGGTGATGCTAACTCCAGAAGCCAGGAAATTAATGGCAAGATTTTTGAAGGCCCTCAGCAACGTAGATCCTTAATAAGAATCTCACGCCTGCTTGCCATTTGAGCCTTTGAAAACATCCTCCTGAAATCCTTCATCTTCTTTTCATGTAAATGTACCATAGCCATAGCAAAGTCATAGAAGGCCTGCATACCCTTTGACATGAAAGGAAGGAGGGAGGGAAAATGTAAATGACTGTGTTGAAGGCGTTATTCAAGCCAAACAACTACTGCTTCAGAAATGGAAATCCAAAACCTGAGGAATCATGGAGAGGCCTCTAAATACTCAGAGAAGCTATTAAGTCATTTCACGTGGGGGTGAAAAAGAGTAGGTTAGGATGGTTTCTGGCTTCTCTTACTGTTAAGAGCAGAAAGGCAATCTTGCTGCTGCCTAACCATCCTGGTTTGGGGGGCTTCAGAAAACCTCCTGAGGCAACCAGGTCTTCTGTCATCATTATTCGAAGGTGACTGCCTGGAAACTGAACAAACTGCTGCTTGAAGAGTGATTGTTTGATAGTTACTGAATGAATGTTTAATAAAATTCCTAAGACCACATACTTCCAATACACTTTTCTATCTTAAGGGATTTATTTTTCTGTCAGAGAAGCCACCCACCACACCTATGTCCTCCAGGCTTTTTCCTGATGTTGTCTAATAAAGAACACAAAGTCAATTTATTTAGAATATCCCTGCAGTCATTTGTGTAGACCATGGGTTCTTTTGAAGTAAAGTTGATAATTAGTCCTAAAGCAAAAGACTTAATTTCTTCCTTTTGCAAATACCAGCTGTCCTTCCTCATCAGTCTACATCAGGACTTAACCTTTTTTTCTATAAGGCCAGAGTATTTCCTTAAATCCCAACAGAGTACTTATTATGAGTGTGATTGTTAATTGCAATCACGCTACCAGATTGAGCTGAGCTCTTGGTCATCCTTGGCTGATCCTTCCTTCATCATCCAGAAAATCCTTTTTCATCCTCCACCATAATTATAATATGGCAACCCTATGTAAATAAGTTCCTTTTTACAATTAACTACTAATTATTGAATTCTCTCTGACACCAAACTTTACCAGAGTTCCATGCTCATATATAAATTATTGCATTTTGAACAGACTAACTGAAAAGTGTAATAAGTTTTCTTTTAATTTTTTTTTATGGAAGTTAATTTATGTTTTATGAAAATTTTCTTTATAAATGCCTACATGCACTTATATGTATATATCTATTTTATGCATACATGCATGCGATTGTGCACTCACATATGCCTATAGGACAAAATGATTTATTTGTCTGGTTTGGCTTGAGTTTTTTTTTAACATTTTGTTTCTTTCTGTGGCCTTTTTCCCTTCCATACCATCTTGTAAGTGTTTGTTTGTTTCTTAGTTTATTTTTCCTCTGAAGGGAGCCAAAATTTTCCACGTGAGACTTCAATGAAAAATTACTATATGGATGACTGTATACAACATATGCATTTATTTAAGCTATAATATTAAAGTTATGTCAATATTGTTCTTTAACACTTAGATATGCGAGGAAGAAAATTTGGCTTTCATGACTGCAATAAAGGGAGAGAGGTTAGGGCTGCTACTTTCCAGATGCACACAGTGATAACTGCTTAGCTCTTGAACAGTCAGGCGAGACACATAAAGAGACAATATTATGCCAAACTGCTCTAGGGGACTTGTTACACATGGGAAGTAGTGGCTACCACCTCTACATCAGAGGCAAGTAAGGCTTATCTGTCAACTGACATTTGCATTGCACTGCAAGTAGAGAGATGAGGGTTATACCCCAGTTCTTTTTGTGTGATTCCTGGAGGAGAAATATTGCTTAGCATCCTAAGTGAGAGACAGGACAATAAACTGCAATTATTAGTGACTCACCTTCTTTTGGCTCCAGCGACAGAGGCTTGTAATTCTGGGGCTGCGCAATCCGAGCTGTGTTTCTGCTAAGATACTAATGGCTGAGGACAGTGCAAAGGTATTGGCAGCTGCAGCATCAATGAAGATCATCAGTTAGTTAATCACAGTGTATGCAGTGTAACAACTCCATCCTATTAGTAGCATTATTTTTTTTTGCGTGAGAAGATTTAGAGTTTCTAAATGACATTTTGTCCCCTATACTAAGTAAGTGCTGTATTTTCCCAAACTGATAGACAATCCTTGCCCCAAACAGCTCACACCCTGATCCACAGGGGTAATTCAGCTCTTACTTTTTAGTCCATCAAGACGAACTACCTTCATTTACCTTCATGAATCTAGGCCCCAGTGTTGAAAAAACCAAAACATAATAGCAGGGAAAGTACGACCGTCCCTGTGTTGCACAAAAGCACAGAGAAATATACTTGCCTAAGGTCATGTAGGGCACAACAGGAACAGAATTCAGGTCTCTGAGTCCCAATCTAACATATTAACTACAGATTCTACTTTCTTCCCTCCGTGCTTTTATACTTTCATACATGGTACAGAAAAGACCAAGTGCCATGTATTATTGAACCACCCTCTCCTTTTTTAAGTTCCTGACTTTTTATTGCAAAGGGGCTAAGCAGGAAATTAATCAAGGGTAAAAACAAAAATTAAAGGAATCTATAAATGTATTTCCAGCAATTTGCAACTAGAAAGTTGGATCAATACAATATGAATTAGAAAATACAGTAGGAAAACAAACATAAAAGGCATTTCTAAGTTAAGGAATGTCATTCTTACATTCTCGCTGTGTTAAGTTCATTAGAAAAATTGTCCTCATCTGTATTATTTCCTCTCTCTTTTCACTTTAAAGATGAATCTCGTAATTTCCACTTTTACATATGCTAACACATAGCCTGATTTCAATAAGGTTTTCAGCTCACCATGCCCTTGTAAGCCCCCTAACCTTTGAAAGCTGTTCTAGAATTTGTTTCTCATATCTATTTTTTTTTATTATTATTATTTAAGGATCATAAAGTGGAAGTCAAGTTGCTGCATTTTCAGAGACAGATGAAGCAAAGTGCTCCGCTGGGAGTATTCAGCCCCAGTGCCTTTCTGTATTACGGCATATGGAGTTGCGTCTCCAGGCGCTGACATTAGCAGTCCTGCTTCAGGTAACTCATTTAGCTTTGGTGTCATTTTACAATAAATATACCATCCACCGACACAAATTAGACAGCTATTGAGATTAATTTTGAGGCACTATCGGCAACATCTTAAATCAAAAATCATTCTTTATTAGCATGCTCGGCTGTACCGTGCTCTCTTTTCCCCTTCCCCCCTCCCTTCTCTGCCACAAGAATAAATGAGCCCCCATGGTTGACACAGCGCATCAAGTGTTTTATAATAGTCTAATTGTAGCTAATGGTTTGTGCAGCTAATTAAGGCCCTATGAATTACAGTAATCAGTCAGCCTCATCTTCTAAACCAGATAGTTCTATTCAAGCGTCCCTTTAGGAAGAAACAGGGGAAAAAAAAAAAAGAAAAGAAAGAAAAAAGGGAGAGAGAACCAGGAGAAAAATTCTGAAAAGAAAGAAAAAAGAAGGAAGGAAGGAAGGAAGGAAGGAAGGAAGGAAGGAAGGAAGGAAGGAAGGAAGGAAGGAAGGAAGGAAGGAAGGAAGGAAGGGAGGGAGGGAGGGAGGGAGGGAGGGAGGGAGGGAGGGAGGAAGGAAGGAAGGAAGGAAGGAAGGAAGGAAGGAAGGAAGGAAGGAAGGAAGGAAGGGAGGAAGGGAGGGAGGGAGGGAGGGAGGGAGGGAGGGAGGAAGGAAGGAAGGAAGGAAGGAAGGAAGGAAGGAAGGAAGGGAGGGAGGGAGGGAGGGAGGAAGGAAGGAAGGAAGGAAGGAAGGAAGGAAGGAAGGAAGGAAGGAAGGAAGGAAGGAAGGAAGGAAGGAAGGAAGGAAGGAAGGAAGGAAGGAAGGAAGGAAGGGAGGGAGGGAGGGAGGGAGGGAGGAACGAGGAAGGGAGGGAGAAAGGGAGGGAGGAAGGAAGGAAAAAAGAGACCGTAATGATCTGGTATGTCGATAGAGTGCAAATAAGTTAATAAAACTTTTTCTTCCATTTCTTGTTAGTTATTACAGAAATGCGTATGCAAAATAACATGAGTCCTTGCAGCAGAAGAGGAAATTATGGTGCTCTTATTTCTGATGTACAATATATATTTTAATTATGGTACTTTATTGGAGAAGAATATCTTCATTTGGGCAAAAAACTGTGGATGAATAGGGATTTTGATTATATCATCATTTAGGAGAAAGGTTAAATACAGGAAAGGCATACGTAAGCACTAGTTGCAACATAACCAGGTGTTGTGGGAGAACATAAAGCCTGTAAGTGCAGAGTGTGTCATGAAGTTATGAAGAAGGCATGGTTTTGCAAGATGGGGTGTGGCTACTAAGAGGAAATGTCCATACTGGCCAAGATGTTTACTACATCAGCTCTTCCAGGCTGTTATGGGTTAACCCTAGTAGGCAGCTAAGCACCCGACAAGCAGTCCTTCACTTCTCCCTCCCGCCACTAGTGGGGTGGAGAAAGAGGAAAAGAAGAGTAAAAGCAAGAAAACTCATGGGTTGAGATGAAAATAGTTTAATAAGTGGAGAAATGGAAGAAGAAAGAAAACAAAACAAAACAAGGGATGCAAAGACAATCAATCACTCTCCATCTCGCATGTGTAGACCAAAGCCTAGCCAGTTCCCAAGCAAAAGAAGGCCTCCCCAAATCTCCCATCTCTCTGTTTTATTGCTGAGCATGATGTTTTGCAGCAAATAATACCTCTTTGGTTGGTTCAGTTCATCTGCCTGGTTGTGTCTCCTCCCAGCCTCCTGTGCACCCGCAACGTATTTACCGGGGAGGCAGAGTGAGAAACAGAGACCTTGACATTGTGCATGTACTGTTGAGCAACAGGTAAAACATTAGGGTGTTATGAGCATCGTTTTGGTCACAAGCCTAAAACTGCACCATACAAGAAGCTAAGAAAATTAACTCCAGACAGCCGGACCCACTATATAGACCTCTTCCTGCCTGTAGGGTATCCTTCATTCAGATGCTGGACCTCTACTTTTGTAAATCACACTTAGCAGCAAACAATGCTGGGGTCCATTTTAAAGAATTTCCCTGGTTGTGAGATATTGCCAAAACAGTAGAGGAAATAAAAAGATATACCATTTAAGCACAGCAGACTGAATTCTCTTCACCTAATTTAAGATACTGTAGATATGCAAACTCACCATCTTGAACCCTCACTAGAATCAGTGGTGAGTGGTAGGTAATTTTAGCACATGTCATCTAACTTACTTCAGATAGCTGAACACCTATCTTTGACCAGATAAAATCAAGTGAGGAAAAGCTTCCAAACAATGTGTCCTCCTTGTCCCCCTTGAGGATGAATATGCATTTCAGTTGACCGTGAAGGTAGTGCAGGACAAGTTTTCTTCTCCTGAATGCCACATCTCATTTTTTATTAAACGTATGGGTCAACGAGACAGGTTTGGACTTCAGCAGGGCCCATGTACAGGAGGACTGAAGTGACAACAGAACTGAGCATTGTGTTGAACTTTTAGCAATCCAAACTTCAAGGCTTCTATATACACCCATTCTGATTACTAGTAAACAGTGCCAGGGGATGTTCCCAGGCAGAAAAGCTCCATTCTCTGTGCTGTTAAATAGAATCATAGAATCATAGAATCATAGAATTGTTGAGGTTGGAAGGGACCTTTAAGATCATTGAGTCCAACCTTTAACCTACCCTGACAAGAGCCACTTCTAAACCGTGTCCCTCAGTGCCCCATCTACCCTTTTTTTAAACACCTCCAGAGATGGTGAATCCACCACCTCCTGGGCAGCCTATTCCAATGTTTAATAACCCTTTTAGTGAAAAAATGTCTCCTAATATCTAATCTAAACCTCCCCTGCCGTAACTTGAACCCGTTTCCCCTTGTCCTATCACTTGTCACCAGGGAGAAGAGGTCAGCCCCCATCTCTCTACAACTTCCTTTCAGGTAGTTGTAGAGGGTGATAAGGTCTCCCCTCAGCCTCCTCTTCTCCAGGCTAAACAACCCCAGCTCCCTCAGTCGTTCTTCATAAGGTTTGTCCTCCAGGCCCCTCACCAGCTTTGTAGCCCTTCTCTGGACACGCTCCAACACCTCAATGTCCCTCTTGTAGCGAGGGGCCCAAAACTGAACGCAGTACTCGAGGTGGGGCCTCACCAGTGCCGAGTACAGGGGGATGATCACTTCCCTAGTCCGGCTCACCACACTATTCCTGATACAGGCTAGGATGCTGTTGGCCTTCTTGGCCACCTGGGCACACTGCTGGCTCATATTCAGCCGGCTGTCAACCAACACTCCCAAGTCCTTTTCTGTCGAGCTGCTTTTGAGCCACTCTGCCCCAATCCTGTAGGGCTGCATGGGGTTGTTGTGACCCAAGTGCAGGACCCAGCACCTGGCCTTGTTGAACCTCATACCATTGGTCTCAGCCCATCAGTCCAGCCTGTCCAGATCCCTCTGCAGAGCCAACCTACCCTCAAGCAGATCAACACGCCCGCCCAGTTTAGTGTCATCTGCGAACTTACTGAGGGTGCATTCGATCCATTCCTCCAGATCATTGATAAAGATATTAAAGAGAACCGGCCCCAGCACCGAGCCCTGGGGGACACCACTTGTGACTGGACACCAACTGGATTTAACTCCATTTACCACCACTCTCTGGGCACGGCCATCCAGCCAGTTTTTTACCCAGCGAAGAGTACACCTGTCCAGGCCATGAGCAGCCAGTTTCTCCAGGAGAATGCTGTGGGAAACAGTGTCAAAAGCTTTGCAAAAATCCAAGTAGATAACATCCACAGCTTTTCCCTCATCCACTAAGTGGGTCACCTTATCATAGAAGGATATTAGGTTTGATAGGCATGACCTGCCCTTCACAAACCCATGCTGACTGGGCCTGATCACCCTGTTCTCCTGCATGTGCCGTGTAATGGCACTGAGGAGGATCTGTTCCATGACCTTCCCAGGCACCGAGGTCAGACCGACTGGCCTGTAGTTCCCCGGATCCTCCTTCCGGCCCTTCTTGTGGATGGGGTGTATAGTAGTGTGCTCCCTGGCATAGGTTTGTTGTATCTCAATTGGCATTCTTCCAAACAATGGGAAGACACAGGCAAGAAACAAATTCCAGTAAGCAGACTGGATATAGCCTTTCTCTTTTGAAAGTTAAGATTTTTTAGTAGTACAAAGAAAACTCATTCAATGCCAGTCAGCTTCAGATAGAATGGATGATCTTAGATGCACTGAAATTAATGTTGTGGCTACCAAACCCTACAAGATGTCTATGTTGTTTAGTTACATATTTGGTTACATCATCTAGTGCAGCAGATGTACCAGAGTTAGCTCCAGAGTTAGCTCCAGACAAGCCAGTGTGTTTAGACATCCCAGCTTTCACTGCTGAGATCTGTTGCACAACTGTCCAACATATGTCAGTACTTATGGTCCATTAGTATTCAGAGCCTAAGAGTTTCATTGCTTATGTTACCTGCAGAGCCTGTTCCTGCTGTAATTCTCAGAACCTGCTTCCAGGATGGGTTCAGCACAACGCTAAGCTGTGGGCATATGTTTAGGGGTGGCAGGAGAAGGAGGCAAGCTGTGTCTTCATTACAGGAGATGTACTCGTGATATACCCCACAGGCAGGCATGTCAGATGCTCATCACAGCCATGTGGAAGACAGTACATTCTGGTAACTTCAATGCACAGAAAAAGATAGGAGGCAGTATCCCTCTGATCCCTCAACCTGGATCATCAGGGGACCAGGAACTCTGAGCATACTGATGAGCTCACTCCCCCTGCAATGTAGGCACATTGGTAGCTCTGAATGGTTTTGCCTTTGTAATCCAGTGCTTGCAACACTAATTTGCAACACTCATTTAGAACATAGGAATTCACCGATTGCTTTGCATCAAGAGAAAAAAAGGGAAAAAATCATTGTTGTGGTGTTTTTGTAGGGTTTTTTGTTTTGTTTTGTTTTTTCTTTTTTCTTATTTTTTTTTTTTTTTTTTAATAATTACCATTCCCTGGATCTGGAGAGCAACAGCGATGTCAGACATCTATAGCAAAGCATACAAGGAATCTGGACTTCAAAAAAATTACTACTGTAGGTGTACTCTTTGGAATAATTCTCTGAATCTTAAGAATAAAAGTAGTAAATGTTTTAACATATTATAGAGAATGGCAAAACTTTGGAAGAAGAAATTTCAGAAAAATCTTTGTAGCCTGTACGTCACTCACTGGTTGTACTATGTAGGAATCAAAGCTGCCTAACTCCAGGCCATCAACGTCTATATGGTCAGGGCACATACCACTTAGAAACAGTAATTCTGAACTACTTTTCACTAATCTAGTTTTGCTCAATTTATTAATCCCAACAAAGTCATGCAGAAGTCTGTGGCACAATGGAAAACTCTGGTTCAGTATCAAAAATAGTGTCTTAATATTTTTTTCTTACTTAGAATCATAGAATCATTTAGGTTAGAAAAGACCTTTTGCATCATGGAGTCCAACCATCAATGCCTCTCTACAAAATTCTCCTCTACACCATATCCCCTAACACCACGTCTAAAAGAGTCTTAAATACATTCAGAGATGCTGGGCAGCCTATTCAGGTGTCTGACCACTCTTTCTGTGAAGAATTTTTTTCCTAACGTCCAGTCTAAACCTACCCTGTTGCAGCTTGAAGCCATTCCCTCTTGTTCTATCACAAATTACCTGTGAGAAGAGACCAGCACCAACCTCTCTACAGTGTCCTTTCAAGTAGTTGTAGAGAGCGATGAGGTCTCCCCTCAGCCTCCTCTTCCTCAAACTAAACAGTCCCTGCTGCTTCAATTGCTGCTTATAAGATTTATTCTCCAGGCCCTTCATCAGCTTCGTTGCCCTCCTCTGCACTCTCTCCAGCACCTCGATATCTCTCTCATATTGAGGTGCTCAAAACTGGACACAATACTCAAGGTGTGGCCTCACCAGTGCTGAGTACAGGGGGACAATCACCTCCCTCCTTCTGCTGGTCACACTATTTCTAATAGAAGCCAGGATGGCATCGGCTTTCTTGGCCACCTGGGCACACTGCTGGCTCATGTTCAGCCAAGTGTCAATTAGAACCCCCAGGTCCTTTTCGCCAGGCAGCTCTCCAGCCACACTTCCCCAAGCCTGTAGCGAAGCATGGGGTTGTTGTGGCCCAAGTGCAGGACCTGGCACTTGGCCTTGTTGAAGCTCATACCGTTAGCGTTAACCCATCGATCCAATCTATCCAAGTCTCTCTGCCTCATGCAGAACAACACTCCCACTTAACTTGGTGTTATCTGCGAACTTACTCATCATAACTTCAGGTACATCTGAATACTATGTTGATCCCAAATTTAAACTGATAATACTTTTTACCACTCCACCATTTGTATGAGAATTTTGGAAAGTCTTGATCTTATGATACCAAGCACTAAGTTTATGAGAAACATGGAACAAGATGAAAAGATAATTTAATTAGTTGCTGTAGGAAAACAAACCAAACAAAAAACCCCAAACTCTAAACAAAAACATTGTTCCAATTGAATTTCATTCTAATCTCCTGAGATGTTTTTTTTTTCCCTTCTTGCCACTTTTATTATGAGAATTTCTTGTTTGTAGAATCATTTTTTGAAAACTTCTAGTGCCAGACAGATTAGCAAAGTGCACTGTCTGACATGTTGCAATTTTCCCCCTTTTACAAGGCAGCCTATCCACAGCCTCTCAACATCAGCCGTTATATATTTATAGTCTAAAGTCTGGTTTTGCACTTCAAAAGTTGCTGTCTAATTTCTGTACAAGAACAAACCTCGGCTAATGTTTATGAATCATTCTTTCCCTGCTAGTCAGAGACTAACTATAGGTGGTCTGAACCACCTATAATGCATCTAAAACTCTGCTTCAGAAAAGCAATGGGACTGATCAAGTACTAAATGCTATGCAGATCTTCAAGTGCCTTGCTGATCAGGACCCGATCAAGGTCCTGTTACATCAATCCATTTAAATTAGTCCTGATCTGCAACCCCTCTACTCACTGCTATTTTTGAATTACAGTTTTCATTTACAGACTAGACCAGGTACCGCTGTTTTTATGATGAACAGAATATGAAGAAGGATGAAAGATTCATGAAATATATTTAATTTGTGATCTACCTAATGTGGAACAGATCTTGTATCTCTAGAAATGAATGTCTAATATATTACCTAGAATTGAACTGAAATTCGGGTTGATAAAATTAGGCAAAATTTTCATATTTTTAAAGAAACCTTGCTTTTGCTTTCTTCATTGGCTTTTTTAGATCCAGTCCTGTATTCATGCTTTCCCTTTTCTTTATATCTTGGTCTGTCATTTGCCTCATAGCAAAATAAACACATTTTCAGATACAAAATATGCTATCTATGCTTAGTTCATGATTTCCATTTACTGTATACTTGCTTCCTGCATAAACACCCATAACAAAATGGGAATGAATAATCAGATCAAAAGACTGCCTGATACAGTAAAACTAAGGGTGGGGTCATGCTGAAGCTTATGTTGTATAGAATCAGAGCTGAAATGTAGCGACAGTTGAAATTCAGATACAGCTAAAATCCCCTAAGTGTCTGTGGCTCCTTCAGTAAACTGTATTCAAAGTGAAATTATCTCCTTTTTCCTGACCTGACTATTAAGCTATCGTCTCACTACAGTCACTCTAGCATTTTCTAAAATTAATGGATTTATTAGTGATTCCTGAGTCTGTGTGGCTGGTTTTAGCTGAAGCTACAATATCGCCTTCTATTCCAATTTTCTCGTACAGCTCCTTACTAAAAGAATAGCCCTATCTCTGTCTGAGATTTATATAGGTTATGCATAGTGTAATACCGCTCTGTTCACAGGTACTAATTCTTAACATTACCATAATTAAAATAAAGTAATTAACAAGATATCTAAATAAGCATTGAGGAACATTAATGAGGAAGTTTCCCTGCATAAGAAGCTTGTCTTCTGAATGAAGTACACAGATAAATATTAATAAGGAAATAGGACAACAAAAGGTGTTGGGATTTACTAAGGTTCATATATATTGATACAGATGAAATAGGAAGAAGTGCAAGGAACTGTATCACACTTCTTTATAACTTAAAAACTGGGTACTGTCTGGAGACAGAAGAGCTATAGGTTTCTACCTTTTCTAGAGTAACCTGTCTGTGCTTTATTCTTTACAAATGATCAAATACTTGAGCTGCTACATAAAACCAGCATTGAGTGAGCGCTCTTCAACTTCCATAGAGAATTCTAAGATCCAGTCCTGCATTAAGGAAGGTATCTTCTAAATGTAATGAGTAAGGTTCACAAATCACGGGAAGAAACAGGATTCAAGGAAGTCACTTAGCAAGTGTCTTTTTGTGAATATTATACTGAGATAAACCTCTCTCAAGGCAATTCTTTGGAGCATAAACACCTGATTTAGGATTGTAGATTCTGTTTCAGAAGTTATTCAAACAAAAGTTCAGTACAGCTCCTCAGAACACAGAGATTACAAAATCCCTTTTGGATCTCAGCTTAGAAATTTGTGGATGAAAGATGAAAAATTAGCTATTATTGATAGCAGTCCATTTTTAATTTATTTTATTTTATTTTATTTTATTTTATTTTATTTTATTTTATTTTATTTTATTTTATTTTATTTTATTTTATTTTATTTTATTTTATTTTATTTTATTTTATTTTAATTTTGCTAGCTCCAGTCTTTTAATCAAATACATGTGCTCAAATGTTTATTCTGAAACTAATTTCCCCCCTTTAATTTAGTCCACCTTTCAGACTGAGTCTGATTTCTCCCAAGTAACCTTAAGCTTGTAACTGAGATTCACAGTTAACTGAGATTCTTTACAGTGGGAAAAAATTAGTATTACCTAACCAAAATAGTTCATGGATAGAAACTGATTTTCCTAAAGTACAGTGAATGTGTACATCTGTTTTGTCCGTTAACAGTGAGAACATAAAATGTTGGCATTCACCTGCAAACTCCTTCCCCATAAGAACAGTCTAACATGCTCTAAACTCTTCATTGTTCCATCAGAAACATACTCATGGATTTTAAGGTCAAAAGAACTCAAAGAATCACACAAAAAATTACACTTGAAGTAACCTTTGAAGACCATCCAACCATCTGCTGAACACAGAAAGAGCTGCAAAGCTAGATCAAGTTGCCTGGCTTCGCTTTCAGACACGTTTTGAAGATGTCCAAGAGCAAGACCTTTCTTCTCTCCCTTAGTTTCAGTGCTTAACAATTTTTATTGTGTCTTCTCTTTCTATCTCGTATCAAATGAAAATTTCCCTTGCTGCAATTTGGGACCATGTTGTGCTGTCCTTTCTCTGTGTATCTCTGAAAAGAGTCTAGTTCTATCATCTATCTTCTATCTTGGCTGTAGCTGAAGACTTGAATAATGCTCCCCCTTCTCTTTTCCAGACTGATGTACATGTAATATACTCCAGCCTTCTAACTGTTTTAGTCATTCTTTTCTGAAGTCACTTTTTTGATTGGAAGGCCAAAATTAGACAGAAGACTCTAGATGGCACGTCATGCGTGTGCCAAGTAAAGGGTAATAGTCACTTCCTAAAACTTACTGGTTGCGCCTTTGTTAATGCAGCTCATTATGTCATTATTATTTGTTGTCAAGAGGACACACTGCTAACTTGTGCTAGCAAGAGTCCTGGTCCTTTCTTGCAGAGCTGCTACCTAGCTAGCCATTCCCCAGCCTGTACTGGTGCATGCAGTTATTTTGCTTTGATAAGGGCACAGTTTATCCTATAGCTCGGACTGCTGGCGAAATTGCTAAGCTAACAGTACTGATCCCTGAGGAAGTTCACTGGTGACTGTCTGCCTGTTGGACTTCAGACTATGGACTGCCAATCTTTGACTCCCATAGTTCTGCCAGTTTTTCACCAACTTTGTAATCAAGCCATCCAACCCATATTTCTGTAATTCAGACAGAAGAAAACTCTCTCAAAGTGAAACTTTGGGAAACTATTTCAAAAGCCTTGCTATGAGGTAAATAGCATTCACTGCGCTCCTCTTGGCCAGAGAACCAGTCATTTCATCATAAAAAGCAATCAAATTGGTCAAGCATGATTTGTCCATCATAGATATGTGCTAGCTGTTCCCAATCACCTTCTTGTCCTTCAAATGACTGGAAGTAGCTTCTGTGAGGGTTTTGCTCCATAATTTTCCCTGTGGTGGATGTGAAGCTGCAGTTCCCTGAATCCTCTTTCTTACCCTTTTCAAATATATGACATTTACCTTTTCCCAGTCACAGCTGGAGCTACTTTACAAAGGTATCAACCAGGTTGCCTCACCCCTTTGAAAGTTCTCATCAAAATTTATGGACTTTTACATAGCCCATTTATTTAATTTTCTTCTATCTCAGTTCTACTTTATTACGGGTAGTACTTCTCTCTCCTAAACTTTACTAATAGGCATAGAAACCTAGGAGTAATCTTTGCCAATAACAACTCAGGTAAACATCGGGTACCTAAGCTTTTCCTGCAGTCTTCAGCACAAGGACTCCTGTCCTATTCAATAGCAGACCCATATTTTTCCTTGGTCTTCCTTTTGCTGACAGTATTCTTTTATCTTGCTGACAGTGCCGGTCTTGAAAGGGGTCCTTACCAGTTTTAACTCCAGCTGGGATATGGCCTTCTTAATTCAGTCCTTGGTGCCTGGACAATGTTTCTGTATTATTACTCATAGCTCCACATTGAGCCAAGCTGGCCTCTGGCCACATCTGCCTGTTTTGTGTAGATCAAGATGGATCATTCCAGTGCTTTGAGGAGGCTGCCCTTGAAGATTTTGCCTTTCAGGGCAGCCTCCTAAGAGTTCACATTTACCAATTCCCCAAACAAGCCAAAACCTACTCTCCTGAAACACAGGATCTTTGCACTGCTGTTACCTTCCTTGCTTCCCTCAATGCTACCTCATGGTCACTGCAGATGATGGCTACAACTCTCACATTCCTGATCAGTTCTTCTTTATGTGTACCCAGCATAACATCTCTCTTAGTTGGTCCATTCAGCATCTACAACAAAAAATGATTACAGCAATCTAGCTTAACCTTCTGTGTAGCATCAGCCAGATAATCGCACCCACCCTTGGCTCTAGAGTTGTGCCTGGTAACTTGTCTTTGATTAAAGCATCTTTTACAGAAAGGAATTCAGTATTGATCTGAGGCCCCAAAAATGGTGAATAAGCTGCCTTTGTAGACAGTTTTCCTTCTTCATGAAAAATTATTTTTTATTTGAATTCATCTGACTTTACCTTTCAAATTTGGTTAATCTTCTAGCCTTTTATGCTAGGATAAAGACCCCTTTGGCATTTTTTCTTACAAAGGTGCTTACACAGAAAAATTGTTATAGTGCAGTAAATATGGATGATCAAGTTTTCAAGCTGGGATAATATCTTTAAATATCTCTTTGCTTTCCGGGACTTGGAAGTGTAAATGTTTCAGTAAGGAGAAAGAGCAGTGACTCTTGATCTATCTTAAAGTTTGTCTAAAGGCTTGAGCTAGTTCATTCAGGCATTCACTCAGCCAATTCGCTCATTCCTTGGCTCTATTGTATATGTAATAAGCATTACTCTGGGCCTCAGGTAAGACTTGAGCTGGAAAGTAATAGTATAACCTTATCAGAAGCAAAGAGTGTAGCTTTTGAAACAATGACTTTTACATAGTGAGTATGATAAATGAAAGCACTTTCCTCTTGTTTAAGAAACTAGGTTTTTATGAGTTTATTGTAGGATATTTAGAGGGATGGAGAAATCCTTTATTTGAGTTTGTAAATTTTATTGGCACTAGTGTTCTTATCTTCTATTTTAATCCTGGGATTTATTGCTTTTTATTTCAAAGCAATAAGAACTGAAGAGAAAATTCTCAGCACAGTGTTTCACACTTTTCTGCTCAGGTGTAGAAGGGCTTTTTGCCTTTCTTTTTCTTCAGTTTAGCTGACACATTGAACCTAGTTCTTTATGTATTTGCGTTAGTAGTCATTTAAACACAGGGTTTTAGATGTCATCATTTAGGAAGGCTTTTTGTTTGGTTGATTTTGGGGGTTTTGGCAGGTTCTTCTTTTTCGTTGTTCTTTCCCCCCAGTAAGTATCTTTCTTTGATTTAGTATTTATGAAATTAATTTAACTACAGACGTTTTAAAAATTTCCATCCTCATCTCTTTTTTTTTTTTTTTTTTTTTTTTGTGCTCACTTCTCTCCTGTATTTAGTCAGCCTCTTTAGTTTTTCCAAAGTTGTATGTTATGTTTAAAAGCAACTTTAAGCTTTGGAGTTCAACATATTAAAGTATTCTCAGAATGATGGATGGCAATTTTCTGAGCTCAATTAATCTGCAATGCAAACTAATTTCATGATGTTGTCACAATTTTAAAAATCACTGAATACTCTTAGAAAAATCCATTTTTCTTTCACTTATTAACATGAACATCAGCTATGAACTTCATTGTGAATGTTGTTTTTTTTCACTTACACATAGTAAAAGTAGAGAGGTCAGTTTAATTTCCTGAGCTTGTTCTGTTCAAATTTCTGTGTTAGTTTCTTGAGTGCAGAACTTGGCATAGAACACTTGCTGTCTGAGGGTTCTCTAAATGGGAGGAGACAGGTAAAAATAGCAGACCAGAAAAGAAGAGTCTGAGCAGTCCTCCAGCTGAAAGATTATGCTGACTCTGATGTCTGGTCTAGGGCCTTTGCCATTAGTGGGCAGCTCATTTTCAAAGTTAGTGCATTATTATTTGATTTAGTGAAATAAAGGAGGGGATCCTCTACAAAAAGCAGTGAGTGGGAGCATCACTTACTCCTGGAGTGTGCTACCAGGGAAATTTAAATTAGATGTTAGGAAGAAATTCTTTACTGTGAGGGTGGTGAGACACTGGAACAGGTTGCCCAGAGAAACTGTGGATGCCTCATCCCTGGAAGATTCAAGGCCAGGTTGGTTAGGACTTTTGAGTAACCTGGTCTAGTGGAAAGGTGTCCCTGCCTGTAGCAGGGGTGTTGAAACTAGATGATATTTAAGGTCCCTCCCAACCCAAACCATTCTATGATTCTGTGACCTGTGATGCTTCTTAAGTGTAGACAAACAAAAAATGCAGTGTGGATTTCAGTTTCTCTCAGTAGGTCACTTCACTTTCCACTTACCACATAGCAACTTTAATAAATTCACAGCACTGCAAGACATCAATGACCTAAACCAATGAAATTAAACAGAACATAAAGGAAAAATGTTTCAATATAGGTACATGAAGTCTGTTACTCCCTGAAGCTTTGTCAATCTGTATTAACTTTCTAGATAATGCTGTAGAATCCCTCTAGCATCATCAGTGAGGGAGAAGCATTTCTATAAATTCACACATCCATTTTTAAAGTGTCATGGCAAGCACATGGAAAAATCTCATATGTCTTCTTTTTCTTTTCAAGATCTACAGATGGAACCAAAATGATTACCTTAAATCACAGTTATTATACAAAAAACATATTATCCCCATAAACTTTTGTTTTATTACAATTTGTTTTTATTGAAAGAAGGAACCCCTTCATGCCTATTGAACTAAACAGATTATCAAGTGTTATAAGCACCAGCAAACTGGAAAGAGTAACTCTTCCCTTTCTGACCCAGTCCACATTCCATGGAGCATCCCATCCTTAAAATACAGCTGACAGCTTTTTATCCTTTTTCTAGTGCATACCTTTCTGTAGAGTCAACCTGCAAATGGGTGTTTATCCTGTTGGACTGAAGGACAGGGCATTTTCCTAAAAAGCAGCAATTCCACAATGAATTTGGTCAACTGAATTTGCAACTGTTGGCAAACAAGTTTCTGCATCTACCAGAAAATATACTCTCCAGCTTTATTGCAGCTGTGAAAAACATTATGTTGACAAGAGCTCTCTGCTTCAAACTCTTGACTTTACTTTGTCACTTAAATTATCCATCAAGAGTCACATTTTCTAATGAGCGTCCTTTGATGTCTTGTTCTTCTTAAAGTTAAGTATTTCAGTATGCCAAGGTGACTTCAAGGAGGAAATGCACTTAACTTATTGTTCATTTGAAGGGCTTTTCTTATGGACAGCATGATTATCTCATCTTGTCAGGGAGGTGGCCAGGGGTTAGCTTTTGTTCTATCTTTGTCCTTTTTCCTCCAGCTCCAGTTTCGTGTTCATCCTCTGCCAGAATACAAATCAAGGCAATGATGTGTGTTGGACAAAATGTCCATCATCTTTCTGGGGCACATCTCTGTGAAACGATAGCCTTTGTAACAGGGAAGTGAATATAGTATTGGTACAATCAAACCGTGGTAAGGTATAAAGTTAGTTTACAAGACTCTCAGTCCCTGCAATAAGGGTGAGAGAGAAAAAAAAGGAATCTTTCCACTCTAATAGCTAACAGCTAAAATGAAGTGTCCCACAGCTAAGGGTTTCTGATCCAGATACTGGTCAGCTATGTTTAGAAATAACTCCACACTCTGGATTTAAGGCACTTGGGATGCTCATCTAAGACCTCAGAAGTGAGGATTTTCCTTTGCTTGTTATGGATTTCCTGTTTAACTTGGAGCAAGTCACCCAGGTCCAGTTACTGCTTATCTCCCAATGACTTTAGTATCTTAGGTGTGGCTTTTATTATTATCCAGTTCTGCATGTGCAACTGGCATTTCTATTTAACTATATGTTATTTAAACTGATATTCAGATGTTTGTTGATAAATACACAACAAAGGTAGGTAACAAAACACTAACCAATTAAGCTAGATTTACCATACAGTTAGGTAGCTTTCATTTTGAGGCAGGCACAGATTGTGCTTCTTGCTATATTCTTGAATTTGAAGTTTCCATTCTGACTGTGAAGTCCCAAACTAAAAACCCTTAATGCCTTGCTGGCACCTCCAATGCTTTACAAGACTTTGTCCTACATAAGTGGAAAAGTGGGACAGAGAGCAGTACTAATTACAGTCTACCAATTCTAGATTTGTTTTCTGAAACCTGCTACAGGGGAGGTCCTTCCCACCATTTTCACTGTTACAGAACCAAAATGGGTAATACTTCCTACTATAAAATAAAAGCTAATTTATCCCAACTAGGAAGGTCAAGTTTGTAGCCTGAGACCACATACGTTTGCTTGTAAGTCACCGAAAGCCATAATCCGTGAAATCTATAAAGAACTTGTGACCAGGATTTGTTCATCACATATTTAGATGAGTCTGCATCTCTTGCTCTTGTCATTAGATACATATGAGAAGATACTTGATGTGAACCAATCTCAACGGATATTTTCATGTTAATTTTTTTTTTCACAGTTGTTTCCCACAGTATAGGACACAGTACCTTTGGCATCATTACTTAAAATTTGGTCATTACAGTGGCTTTCCTTGTTGCTAGTGAAACAATAATATTTCCTTGCACATAGCAATTATTTTTATTCATCCATAGTCTGTGTTGTCAGAGCCTCATGATGAGCATGCTACCTTGATGTAGTCAAACGTATATCATGAAAGTAAAAACAAGAAAACAAAAGCCATTTGATGGATGAGAAAGCAAAAATAAATGAATGAATATTCTGAAAAACAGTCAGCTCAAGGAAAGGTTTACAAGATTAAATTTAAGTTTGGGAAAACTGACTGAGGCAAATGACTTTAGATGGGATTTGAAAGCATGGGGTGGAGACTATCTCTCCCCCTACCATCCACCATCTTGCTAGAATTCGTTCATCCATCCTTCATTTAAATGAACATATTCTGGTTTCAGTCTTGGAGTTAATATGATTGTCTGACAAAGAGAAACAAATTAAAGTCCATGAAAAAAAAAAAAGAAAACTATCTTCTGAATTTGAAAAGCAATAAACTTTAGATTAACAACTGCTACAGTTTTATTTTAAATTCCAAGAGGATTGAGGGTTTGGATATATATTTTTTTTTTCCTTATGATATGACTTTGAAGGTAAAAAGGTCATACTAGTTTCACCTGCTCACTAATGGCTCTGTGGCAGAAACTATAATTGATTGTAAAGGGTTTTTTTTGTCATTCTTTATGGATTCAGATCCTGCAGATTAGAAGCTTCGGGGATTATCAGGCAGGCACAGTCAGAACTGAAGAATTATCAGAGGATAATCTTGTACTATTGCAAACTCCCTGCTATTAAGTATCATCCAATCATTCATTCAAGGAATTGTTATATATTTGTTCAGCTGCTCTGCATTGTTAAAGTCTCCTTCACTCCCTTTCAAATTTACTTTCATACACTGTAGAAGCATTATAGATAGTACATAATAAGTCTCTGCTGTAAAGAAAGAACTGATTCTTTTTAATTTTAATTTTATTTAAACCAAGGTCAAGGTTGAAGAATCATGCCCACACACAGAACTTAAGGTAATAAAAAGTTATTTGTTAACTTTTTCTCTTGGTTTCCTTAGACTGGCTTCTCTTACTTTCTCTTCAACTCACATTTCTAGCTAGAGAGCACTACAGAGGCCTAACATAAGTGGATCAAGAGGCACACAAAATAAGAGCAAATAGACATGAATTTCTTTAGTTGCTGCTTTTGCTATTTAAGGCTGGCAAGTTCTAGAAGAAGGGGAATTTTGAGAAATCACAAGAAGACATCCAGTGCCCTATAAAGACCGAGGGAGTAGGTACCAATCTCTCTATGGCTTTGGCTACACCTCCCCACTTACCTTCTCCTATGATGCCAGCAAGAAAGTCATATCAGAGAATTAAGTTGAAATGTCTTGGTGACTGTACTGAGTTGTTCACTAAGAGATTGATGACATCTGTCCCTTTGCACGGATGTCACAGATGACACAAATTGCAGGGCCAGGGGGAATAAGGCCTTGACACTCTGGAGATAACCCTAGGCAATGGTGGGAACAGGTTGAAAAATTACATCATTTATTCGGCGGTGCTTTGTGCTAATTTTTAGGTCATGAGTAAATGTGAAGGGCTGGGCAGATTCCGAAAGGCTAGAAAATAATGTCACCAAGACTTGGTATTTCATGCGATCTCCTGTGTGTGAAACACACTGTTCTTTTACATTAGCAGAAGAAACTGCAGCCCCACATGCTTTTCAAAACTCATGGATAAAGGCAATTTCTCATCTCTGAAGATGAGCACTAATCAAACGTTAAAGTATGACAACTTCACAAATTACCTCCATTAGCTGAGCTGCTACATCATACTGTGTGTGTTCTCAGTAAAGTCCAATTTCTAGGGACAATATTTTAGCCAAAATATTGGTGAAATAAGATTAACCTCATATGTTTTATAGCATAGTAATCACAGACAAAGCACACATATGTGGTCAATTACAGAAATGGATGGGATATGATGTTACAAAACTTCCCAGTCTGTGCAATCAGCTGTGTGTGCCTACGAAGATGAAGCTTTCTCATTTACTGAAAACAGATGCTGGACTCCTTTTGGAAACCTTCTATCAACATAAGATGTCTATGCACCAAGTGAAAGATTCAAGAGTCACATTTCCACTACCATGATTATTGCCCAATCCTCCTCTTTAAATATACATGGTGGGAGGTGGAATTGACAACAGAAGCATTTTTTTGACCTGCAGAAGTTTTGTATCTTTAAGTGACTCAACTTTCCAGGAAAAATATTTTCTCATCTGGAATTTTGGGCATCTAATAAACTAGATGTGTGTTTGTCTCTGTGAGTGAGTACATGCTGTATCCCATGGGCATGTCAGTACATGCCTAGGCAATAAATTGGTGTAAACTGCTAGTGTCTCTCATGAAACCCCATATTGAATTAATAATAACAAATGAGAAAATACATATTTCATATCTTCTCCATTTTTTCATAAACAGTATTTCTGTTCATGAGGGCTGCAACACTGAGTATCTAAGGGGAAAGAGATATTTCCCAATAATTATTTATCTGTTTATTTAATGGGCAACTTTCCAGCAATTAATTACATGAAACAAGCTGAATCTTTGAAAAAAAAGAGGGGAAAAAATGTAAGTCCTTGGAGGGCCTGATCATTTTTTAGCTTGTTACACAACTCTCTTGATGAGATTTATAACTTTTCAAATGGAAGGAGCAGTTGCCCTTCTGAAAAGAGTTCCCGAATGGAAAAGTATTTATTTCAAACCAAGTCCACAGGGGGAGTTAGATGTCTGGCCTCACTTGTGCAGCTGACAAGATGTAAGTGCTACGGATACTCAATGGGTCGGCTAGGAAATTCAGTGCATTCAGTGCTGACTGCTAGGACCCTGAATCCCATAGGTGATGCTAAGAAGAGAAGATGAGTCCCATATCACCCTGAGTCATACTGGACAATATTCTGGGCTTCCAAGAGCCTTAATCCCTTTCTTGAATTTAGACTATTCTTTTAAAAGTTAAAGAATACTTTGTTTCAGAACTGAAGTCCCTCTGGCTGTAACTGCGTGGCAGCTCCAGGACTTACTTGAAGTGCAGAACTATTCAGCTTCCCTTTTGCCTAAACAAACTTAAACTTCTCTTTCTAGGTATATGACTAGCTATACATTTGTGAATAAAGCCCGATAAACAAATGGCATGCACCAGAAGGAATATTTTGTCTGCTTCCCACTGCTCTGCCCCAGAATGGCAAGCAATTGTGTATACCTGCCTCTCTGTTTACCAAATAAAATAACATTTACACCTTTTTTGGTTTATCATTATAACCCTACAAATATTCTAACCCTGAATCCACACCTTCTGTTTAATCTGTTCAATTTTGTATTACATATAAAATTATCCACTGGGCCAGGGAGCTTATGGACACAGTCTGCAGCCTAATATTTATGGAATTCATGTAGAGAGAAAAAAAAAAAGATCTTGACTGTGTTCTCTGGGTTTCATGGTGAGCATTCCGCCATGGGAAACAGTGTACAGGTTTCTTCCCCTCTTGTTATAGAACAGTTCAAAACTCTGTGATCATCCAGTGAGAAGGTAGTGCTGCCACCCAGAGGGAATGCAACTGGCTGGAGAAATGGGCTGACAGGAACCTCATGAAGTTCAACAAGGAGAAGTGCAAAATCCTGCACATGGGGAGGAACAACCCCATGCACCGACGTATGCTGGGGGCAACCCAGCTGGAAAGAAGCTTGGCAGAAGAGGACCCAGGCATCCTGGTGGACACCAAGTTTAACATAAGCCAGTGATGTGCCCTTGCTGTTAAGAAGGCTAATGATATCCTGGGCTGCATTAGACAAAGTATTTCCAGCAGGCTGAGGAAAAAAGATCCTTCCCCTCTGCTCAACACTGGTTAGATCACAAGCAGAGGTCCAGTTCTGGGCTCCCCAGTACAAAAGAGAAATAGACACACTGGAGAGAGTCCAACAAAAGTCCACAACGATGATCAAGGGACTGGAACATCTCTGCTATAAGGAAATGCTGAGAGAGATGAGACTGTTTAGCCTGAAGAAGAGAAGGCTCAGGGGGGATCTTATCCCTTCAATGTATAGAAATACCTGAAGGGAAAGTGTAAATAGGACAGAGCCAGTGGTGTCCAGTGACAGGAGAAGAGGCAATTGGCACAAACTGAAATACAGCACGTACCCTCTGAACATCAGGAAACACTTCTTTACTGTGAGTGTGTCTGGGCATGGACACAGGTTTCCTAGGGAGGTGGTAGAGTCCCCCTCCTTGCAGGTATGCAGAAGCCACCTAGATATGTTCCCGGGCAGCCTGCTGTAGGCGTCCCTGCTTGAGCAGGGGAATTACACCAGATGACCTCCAGAGGTCCCTTCCAACCTCAACAAATTCATGATACTGTGATTTTGTTTATCTGGAAATACTTGTTTTAATTGTAGTTTTTCTTCACCTTTGTGAAAAACATGTGATCAGATTATAAATGTTTTAATTTATTGTTTTTCTAAAAAAAAACCAACAACAACAACAACAAAAAAAAACCACTCCCAAACCATCTAAGTTATTAGTCTGAAAGACCTTATGAATGATTCATTATCAGTGCCTGATGCTGGTTAATTACATTGTTCATACAGTATAATTCCTCCTTACTCACAGTTTGACCCTGTGCATTAGGTTCAGGGAGATGAGAGTTAACTACATAAATGTATGCACCCACAACTTTCTAGGCCATATTTGCCCCCAGATAATGATTCTGGAGCCCTAGTTCCTATCCTGAATTTATGTTCTTTTTCAAGATCAAAAACTACTCTTTTTTAGAGCAGAATGCTACCCAGCATACAAGCCCAACAGTTAGGATGAAAGACAGGCAGACAGACAGACAGACAGACAGAGTCATCAGGTATTTAATTCTCTCTGGTTCAACTCCTCAGCTCTCTAAACTCTCTCAGCTCTGCTTAAGCACATGCAAAGTCTTGGATCAGAAGCGAATGTTGAGTTTATCGTACATAGCTCACAGATGGATATATTACAAATGCAAACAAATATAACGGATAGGTATTGAATAATTGCCATGTGTTCTGACTCACACCTAATGTAAGCAAGATCACTTTGGTCCCTTGTTTCCTGGCTGTTGTTAGATTTGGTTCATATTTATTTTGTTGCTTTAGCTGTTATTATTTTGTCAGTTTCAGGTGTTTCCTTTGATTAACACACAGCATGTTTTCCCTTAGTCTTTTTCTTTTTCGTACTAGTCTGTCATAAACTGTCAGGTACATTATCTTTTTATATGTAAAGGTTGTTACAGAAAAATTCAATAAGCAGATTTTTAAAAAATCATATGTATATTTTTAATCTAAATACATATATATGTTTTAGGAAAGGAAAATAGATACATCTGACAGTCAGACAATTGTGATACAGAGAGCTATGTATTCTCAATACCTTTTATACTCACAGTAAATGGGAAGTGATGTTCAGAGCACTGAGAACTCTTCCATCAATTGTTTAGTCACATTATGGAGAAGATTCCACTTTATATCTTACCCCTTCTCTCTACCATCTCAAATGTCCCCTATGTGCTGTATTCCTGTTTTGTACCTGGTCTATTGGGATCCCATTACAATTGACGGTGGTCAGAAACAGTGCCTCAGGACTGAGGTTTTTGGTGTGGTTCATGGCAGAATGTGATCTCACTTTGAAATAGGGATTTTATTGATTTGGATTCTATGTCTTCAAAGAATTTTGTTCTTTTTACCACTGCTATAGCAGTCATATGGAATCCTCCATACTGAGCAGCTTGTGTGAGCCAGCCCAGTGCAAGCTCTCTGCAAGGTCTATGTAAAGTATTGGACACAAATTCTAGCTTGAGTAGGACTTCTTATGTGGAGCTGGCTTATTGCTCCATTTTCATTCTGGGAGGGGAAAAAAAAAGCGTAAGAAAAAAAACGACCTCAAAAGTATTTGTGATCACTTCTGTTTATCTTCCAGAAATTCTCTCACTAATATCAAGACTGTTGTCATGTGGTGAAAAGGACCTGGTATTATAGCCTTTGAGTTGCCCTGGATATGTTTTGAATGTTATCCCAATGCCACAGACAACTTAATGTGTTGGGCAACGAGTAAACCCATAGCAGGTAGAACCAGGAAACCTGCTTCCAGGCTTGAATTTATCATTAGACTGGGGCAATGGAAGGGGGGTGAGGTGGGGGGGGGGGGGGATAGACAAAGAAAAAATTATTTGTCTTTCATTTTTCTGATAAAGACAAATTTTGTTTTCTTTCCTTCAGGATGAGCCTTGAAATGTCTGAATGCTGAGAGATATTAACAGCAGACCAAAGTGCTATGGGTGCTATAGGTAACTACATCCACACATGCCACAGCAGAAGTCAGAGAAAATTTGCTCAGCATCAGTAGTCTCCTACATCCACAAAGGACTGGAGCCCTATTGAGAGTTTTGGGGAGAGTAGAAGAAGCTGTTGCATTGAAAAACCCAATGAAAGAGTTAACAGAAGACATGCCTCCTTCCTCCAGCAGCCTTGAGCAGTTGGTGCCTTTGCCATTAAATATTTTCACATGCAGGTTTTCTATTTGCCTTGAATTACTGAAATACACTAAGCACATCTCTCCAAGGACCCAAAGTGATGGTGTAATAGGTTCCTGCTAATAGCTTGAAACTGTACAGCAATCTAGTTTTAAAATACAACACAAATCTTTATCTAAAAGCACTAACACCTCACTACCGTGTTCACAGAGTATGTTTTCACATTTCTTTTTGCAGTGCCTAGCAGGGAGGGGGTGGGCGGGGGGGAAACAACTACAAGAGAAATGATGCATTCCGGGCAAAGAGCCAATTTAAAAAGTCTGTTCCCTCCAGTTTGCTGTCACTTGTCGCGGTTAAACAAAACATGGAATAGAAAAAAAGAAATTGGCTTCAGTGTAAATGTCAACATTCTGATTAAAGCAAACATGAAGCACTCACAACTCTCGACAAAAAAAAAAAAAATTAAATTGAATTATGAAGGGTATGCAAATGAGGCCCTTGGTCTGTGTGATTAAGGGTATGTATGAATTTGCATTTTCTGTTTATATTATTAAAGCCAATGTAACAGAGCTGCGTGCTCAGGAACATGCAGACATGCTTTTGCGGGGGTCAGAGTTTTCCAGCATGTTTGTGTAAGTTGAGTGAATTAGCATGTAGGTGAAACCCCAGGTGTGGGCTGCGTATGTTGGGTCACCCTTAGGATACGCAGGTGTGGTAGGTAAATGCACATTTCTGATCTTTGTCCGCCTTGGTTTGCATGGATATGTAGAAGTGAGAAAAGGAAAAACAAGATGTTTCTTGGCTTCAGAGAGATATTCCACTTTCAATATACAAATATGTGAATAATGTTCTCAGTCAATGTTGGCATCAAAAAGAGACTTCTGAAACAGGGAAGAAGTAAGACTTGGAAGTTAAAACAGAATCTGGAAGGAAAAAAAAAAAAAACCCTCATCACTTGAGAATACTTGAAATGTGCTGTTTTCCAAGAAGGATAATGGAGAATTATAAAAAATATATTAATAATTTAAACCTGGGTAGGATATGGTCCCAGTTCCTCTGTAGCTCGTTAGGCACAGATCTTGGAAATTGAATTGTTTGAAATGTGCTTTTGCAAAGCTCTTGGTATGCATTCATGACATAAAATTTTAAAGCAAGTATAATACATTTGAATTCCATAATTAAAATTAATGGGAAAATGAAAAATAAATGGCCTGCACTGGTCCAGTTTCCCTACTGTGGAATATATTTTACTGGTATGCTGTACTGCGTACATGGTGTGTTCATGTGGTATACTTAAGATTTTTAGCTTTTTGTTTTGTTTTAGTTTTCCATATTGGTTTGTGTCTATGAATATATTTGTATCTATGCCTTCAACTATTCCCTCATCAGTAAATATGTAAATGCATAAAAATAGTACATAAACCACTGGACAACTTGCCTCACCTGGCATGAGAAAGCATTTCTACTTAGCCTAAAGCAATGGCTGTGTAATCAAAACATTTTATTCATGCAAGAATTACTTCAGGACACTACCTACTACCTCCTCCCTCTCCTCAGAGAATGGTATGTACAGAAAAGGAATCTGAGGAGATTACTACAGATTTATTTTTAATAACTGCATTTAAAAACATAAATTATGTTGTAAAACCTGTATAGCAAATTTAAGGACTAGTATGAAATAAACCAGGCATGTTCAAGTTGTGTGAGGGTTTATCTGGGTTGCTAAAAGCAATGGCTGCCTGCATTTTACTTGTTTGTTTGCTACAAGAAGACTACAGTAATGAGTTCAGTGTAGCACTTAAAATAATCTCAATCTGTCCCCTGGGTTCATCTTTTAGGAGTTAGCTTTTTCTTGCGTTCTCCCAGCTTTCTAACATTCCTCGCAGAAAATATTATTGCACTGCAATTAATAATCTGATTATCTATTCAATCTAATTATTTGTCCATACAAAGAAAGGATAAACATGTATTTGATATTTTTCTCATGTATCTTGTCAATGAGATTGCACTGTTATGGTGGTATATAAGCCTCTGTTATCCAGTACACCTGTCCTCTTCACTTTTCCGACCCACAGGCACAAGGTCTTAGGATGTGATAATTAGTCTACGATCCAGTACTGCAGCACATCCCATGCTGTATCTGTTGGATTTCTGAGATCTCTGTAACAGTTCGTCGTTTGTCTTTTTCATAAGAGGCTGCTGTGGTGATTTCAAAGCCTTTTTAAAATGACATTAGGCTCAGATGTTCCTCTGTATTCCTTCCCCAAACCTTTTGTCATTTTACTAACTTATTCACCCTTTTATGGAAAACACATTTCCTTTCCCTGTGGCATGGACAGAGAAATGCACTCGAGCAGGAAAGTGAAAAAGCCAAGCTCACAGCCTAACTGTGTGAGACCTGATTGCTACAGACAGGTTTTCTACAAGTTTTAGTAGAACTCCAAAGACAGAAGGCTCTGCATGGGGCAGGCCTGGACACGTGCACATCGGACTGGTGGACTAACAGCAGTTTAGGGTTTAAGCCATAGCTGTTACATGGACTTGCACCCAGCAGGTAGTGAATAAGAAAATAAAGCTGTAAGAGTATTTTTTTTTCTCCCCTAAAGAACTGCATACTACAACTCTACCCTGGCTTCCAACAAGTATGCAAAGGTATGTTCATTACTTGCAGTGATACTGTTTCTGTGGTCAAATGAAGCCTAACTAAGAGGGAATCTAGGTTTAACAACTGACTCAGTAGGTGCTGAAATGGCATGTTGAAGCAGGAACAGTCGTAACAGTACTAAGTGATTCTGCCTACTTTTAAGGACAATTGGGCTTTAGGCTTCTTTGTAGTCAGTTTAAAGCAACAGTCACAATGCCTTAATTAGACATCTATAATATACTTTCACTGACTTCAATAAGTGAAGGGCTGGCCAAACAGTAAGAGGAAAAGCTCAAAGAATTGTCAAGTCATCTGTCTGAAACCAAAGCAAACACATATATTTTCTATCAATGGAAAATTAAATTATGGGACTCACTGAGACTCAATTGTCATTGTAGAAATCATGATAACAAATAAATGACATCATCCCCCTCCCCCACCACCATAAAACAGATTACATAAACTCCTGAAAACAGAATTCCATCAGCACAAATTAATTATGATGGTTGAAAAGCAAAGTTGATCATAGACAGCTCATAAACTGCTAATTTAGAGATTAAATAAAGGTGAGTACTTGTGTCTGTTTTGTTATATTGTTTCCCATGCACCCCTGACCAGTCATTCTGGTGGAGAACATATTGGCTTTTCTGGCCTTTCGTTTTTAGCCAGTATGGCTGTTCTTACACAAGCATTTTATTCAGTTCTAGAATAATGGATTCTGAGGTTGAGCTTATAGTCATCACTTTAGATATATATAAAACGAAAGAACAGCATGTATGCTTCATGTTTCATTAATACTAACCATGTCTGTAGAACTGTAGGTGACTCAAAGGCAAAGAAAAAACATAATAATGATTTTGGTGATGTTAAAAATAGGTTTGGCTATCCACCTCATCACCTTTCACACACACAAACACTGAAAAGAATGCATTTTCCATGGATTTACCCAAATATTCTCAGTATTTCTCAAGTAAAGAGCCCACAACATAAGATATCACCACAACGTCATGGTCAAGATTCACAACTTCTGTAGGTTAGAGCATTGCAGAGTGCCTTAGTATGAACAGTGCCCTAATTTTTACAGACACAGACCAAACCCTCCTGTGAATGCAGTCACTCCATTGTAGAAGACCACCAGATCAGTCAGGTAGGAAATGAATTCTTAAACAATTAATTTAAGAAGAGTTCGATGGGGCTTTGGGCAACCTGATCCAGTAGAAGCTGTCCTTGACCACAACAGGAGGGTTGGAACTAGATGACCTTTACAGGTCTCTTCCAACCCAAACCATTCTATGATTCTATGGTTCTATTACAAAGAACGACAGAAAGAAAAAAAAATATTTACATATCTCTTTCTCTCTCTCTCTCTCTCTCTCTCTATCTATCTATCTATCTATCTATATGTATATATCTTCACTCAACAATGCAACTCTGGTATGAGACCAACCGTCACAGTAATGGTAAGTACAATAAAAAGGCTGATCTCTTGAGGGACAGGCATCGAAGAGAAGAACACTGATTTAACTGACTAAATAACCAGAGACTAAGAAGTGAGGAAACTTTTATCTCGCTGTAAGGTAGTTAATGTGGAGATAGAATAAACAAAGGCAAATAAAGCATCTGCTCCTCCAAGTATGTCCAAGAATAGGTTAGAAAATACCTTTTTCAGTTTCTCTAGGCCCCTGAGATCCATGTGTAATTTTCTGTAGTCTAAACCATGCAAAATGTGTGCAAACATCGCTTAACCATACTGCAGCAGCCCCAGTCACATCCTTGTGGTAAAATTTGTCCCCCCTAAAAAACAAACCTGCTTCTTTATTAACTGTAATTAACTGTGAATGTATGTATGCAACCAAGCAAATACTCCCTTGATTTGCAGATTAAAATCATACACTTAAAGCCATTCAGCTGCTCACATTTAGTTATAAGAGTTCATCTACGGGCTTAATGTTAGGTGTGTGCATGCACACGCGCACACGCGCACACACACGCTTTCCTTCCCTAATCATGTCAAATATCTGATCCAGGTGCAAGGAGATAATATGTGCCAGCAGAGCCATCACAGTGGACAGTGCTTACTTTCTCAGCCCACACTCATAGTCAAGAACTGCAAGTAAGTTTAAGTAAGAGAGTTTTAAGCCACTAAGGTTCATCTCAGGGTTGAAAGGACCTATGGGCAAGCAAAGAATTGAGAGCTATATCTGGTCAAATGATGAGCAACAATGGCTTAAATAAGCACTTAGGTGCTAAATGTACCTATGTTTTTTCTCAGCTTTTCTATTGTGTTGGTTTTTTTTCCTAATTTGATTCTTTGAATCCTCTCCTGGCTACTCACAACCCTTCTGAACTTTTGCTGTATCTTAGCTCAAATGGAATGTCAAGCTCAAATTCAAAGTGCATGAAACACTTGCTTATTCAAATTCACCTCTTTAGATAATACACACCATAAGTTCCCACTAAATTCAGTAACTGTTAATAGAACCAGTGGTGATAATAAGGAGAAAAAGGCTTGATTTGCTGTTGTAGCAGGCAACCGAATAGCTGTCTGGAGTTAACATCAATATAAAAAGAAAATTTTGAAAATCCTGCTTCGTTTTACCAACACTGAAACCTACCTTTTTAAGGGAGGATTAGTGAAACAAAGTGGTTAAATTTTGAAATATATTTAAAAATCCTGGCAATCACCTTCCTCATAAGAGTGTCTTGAGAATTAATCCTTGTGTTCAGGCATTCACACAGCAATTGTCTTTTTTGAAATTTACACCCTGCCTCTCTGTCATCTTTATTACCACAAGGTTAACTCCAGAGAAACAAAAAGCTTTATCAGGGAGAATTTCCCAGTTATAGGCCTTAATGGACAAGCACTGACATCTCCAAATCCAGAATAGTAATTGCCATTAATTGTCATTCTTCTTGGTAGTCTTAGACCAGAAACCAAATAGACCTTGGAGCTAGACCAGTAAAACGGTTTCTGCTACTCCTGATTATCTTGCTTTTTGTCCTTACAATTATATTAATTCTCCGATTACAGAATATTGTACAAATAATAACTAATTAAACAGTTCATTGAATCTATGCTTCCAGGTTAGAGGTTAAAGTGAAATATCATCACTTTCCCACTCTCTTATTTATTATTTAAAACTTCTTCTTTCTCTGCTTTTTAATTCTTTTTCTTTTCCCAGGAGAAAACTCTTAAATTATTATTATAAATATGATTTCTATTAAAGATAAGCTTTGGAGTGTATCTTTATTAATCCCAGAGAAGATAACATTCAATCAGCAGAAGAAAAGAAGTGTGAAGAGAAAAGAAGCATCAGGATGAAATACTGAGTGATGCAAAAGGGAAAGAATTGAACAGTTTTTGTCTTGTCTTTAGTTTGTATTAGATTAGTACACCAGTTACCGTGTGGGGCTTGTGCTGCTGGAGAAAAAAACCAGCTAAACAATTTCAGGGAACATAAGGTTTATCCCTCTATCCTAAAATAAGGATTAACTCACCACTGATCTAAACAGGTGTTTATTTAACTTCTTTAAAATCTAGTAGAGACCTCACAATGTCATTTGACAATCTGTTTCAGAGTTTAACTTTTCTTATTGTTGTGAAAACTTTTTTTGTATATGTAATCTTAGGTGAGAAAAAAGAAAAAAAACATCAAACTGCTATTTATAAACAAACTGAAAGTAGGAACACCAAAGGTGGAGAATTATTCAGATTGATGTAGAGATTGAACATAACAGTACATAAAGAAATAAATGAACCTTAAAAATGTGCTACATCCTTCATCACAGAGTAATGGGCTGAAATTCTGTAATCTGTGGAGTCTGAATTCTATCTTTGATTTTCATCTAAATTCTAGGATTAGACTTTAATCATGCATTTATTGCATTTCTGAATGTGGAAGTATGATTTGGCAGAGTTTGCAAAACAAGCCAAACAACAATTAAGCTATACATAAAATTTCTGTACATAAAGACTAGAAGACATCATATCAAGAGATTATCTAGGTACATATAGATGAGACGCTAGAAAACATGAATGACACAGAAGAGCATTACAGCCAATATTGAAGCTAATGCTGCTGCCTGCCAGATGAGGTCAAAGTCATGCTAAATTGCTAATACGGCAATCAAAATTATTTTAAAGCTGCTGCTGCTGAAGTCAGGAGTCCTGGAGTCCATGTATCAGTATCTGGATTTTCACTGAGTTTAATGAAAGTTTTCTGGAGAAAACAGATAGCAGTTTTCCATACACAAAGAAAGAACATTGAATATTTATTTTGTTTTGGAAAGCTGGGGTCCAGTTTACACTTCTTAGGCTTTATATTCTGAATTAAAATTTAAACCCTGTGTCCTTCATGGAGATGTTTGCCCAAAGTACTTACTCCCCTAAGTAATCAGCAGAGGCAGATAGAGATAGGCATGTTAGAAAGCCTCCAAATGGCAACCTGTCATTAACTTATGCATGTTATTGTGCATTCATATGATCCCAGATTCACAGGTCCATGAGTTTGGAAGCGAACTCAGTAAAGCTGTACACCAACCTCCTTCCCAAAGCAGATTCAGCTCTGGGTACAGAACACACTGCCCAGGGCTTACATAAAATTGGATCTTGAAAAATCTGCAGGGACAAAGACTTCACAGTCTCTCTGTGCAGCTTGAGAGCTGTTATTAAAGAGCAATCTCACATTAAAAACATTAAAAACATTATTATTTTGGTATTAGCCACACTGAACTACCCAAAACAGACAAAGCCAAATCACCATCTTTTTCTACTACTGTGGGAGCACGGACGTGATTCTTCTATGTGCTTATACGTGCCTTTCCCCTTCCCTTCCCCTGCCCTTCCCTTCCCTTCCCTTCCTTCCCTTCCCTTCCCTTCCCTTCCCTTCCCTTCCCTTCCCTTCCTTCCCTTCCCTTCCCTTCCCTTCCCTTCCCTTCCCTCCCTTCCCTTCCCTTCCCTTCCCCTTCCCTTCCCTTCCCTTCCCTTCCCTTCCCTTCCCTTCCCTTCCCTTCCCTTCCCTTCCCTTCCCTTCCCTTCCCTTCCCTTCCCTTCCCTTCCCTTCCCTTCCCTTCCCTTCCCTTCCCTTCCCTTCCCTTCCCTTCCCTTCCCTTCCCTTCCCTTCCCTTCCCTTCCCTTCCCCTTCCCTTCCCTTCCCTTCCCTTCCCTTCCCTTCCCTTCCCTTCCCTTCCCTTCCCTTCCCTTCCCTTCCCTTCCCTTCCCTTCCCTTCCCTTCCCTTCCCTTCCCTTCCCTTCCCTTCCTTCCTTCCCTTCCCTTCCCTTCCCTTCCCTTCCCTTCCCTTCCCTTCCTTCCCTTCCCCTTCCCTTCCCTTCCCTTCCCTTCCCTTCCCTTCCCTTCCCTTCCCTTCCCTTCCTTCCCTTCCCTTCCCTTCCCTTCCCTTCCCTTCCCTTCCCTTCCCTTCCCTTCCCTTCCCTTCCCTTCCCTTCCCTTCCCTTCCCTTCCCTTCCCTTCCCTCCCTTCCCTTCCCTTCCCTTCCTTCCCTTCCCTTCCCTTCCCTTCCCTTCCCTTCCCTTCCCTTCCCTTCCCTTCCCTTCCCTTCCCTTCCTTCCCTTCCCTTCCCTTCCCTTCCCTTCCCCTTCCCTTCCCTTCCCTTCCCTTCCCTACCCTTCCCCTTCCCTTCCCTTCCCTTC